>NW_027096082.1:0-179875 GCF_040115645.1 Euwallacea fornicatus | reverse complement strand
TAAATTGGCGATTTGCCGTTTAAGGCCTTATTATGCTTACTTTGCCAAAAGGAGACGATTTGAACAAAATTGGTTTTAGCGTTGGCGAGATATCGCCAAATTGTGCGATTTGGCCAAAAAGTGCCGCTTCTATTAGAGCCAAATTGACGATTTGCCGATTAAGGCCTTATTATGCTTATTTTGCCAAAAGGAGACGATTTGAACAAAATTGGTTGTAGCGTTTGTGAGATATGGCCAAATTGTGCGATTTGGCCAAAAAGTGCCGCTTCTATTAGAGCCAAATTGACGATTTGCCGTTTAAGGCCTTATTATGCTTATTTTGCCAAAAGGAGACGATTTGAACAAAATAGGTTGTAGCGTTTGCGAGATAACGCCAAATCGTAAGATTTGGACAAAAAGTGCCCCTTCTATTAGAGCCAAATTGATGATTTGCCGTTTAAGGCCTTATTATGCTTATTTTGCCAAAAGGAGACGATTTGAACAAAATTGGTTGTAGCGTTTGCGAGATATCGCCAAATTGTGCGATTTGGCCAAAAAGTGCCGCTTCTATTAGAGCCAAATTGATGATTTGCCGTTTAAGGCCTTATTATGCTTATTTTGCCAAAAGGAGACGATTTGAACAAAATTGGTTGTAGCGTTTGCGAGATAACGCCAAATCGTAAGATTTGGACAAAAAGTGCCCCTTCTATTAGAGCCAAATTGATGATTTGCCGTTTAAGGCCTTATTATGCTTATTTTGCCAAAAGGAGACGATTTGAACAAAATTGGTTGTAGCGTTTGCGAGATAACGCCAAATCGTAAGATTTGGACAAAAAGTGCCGCTTCTATTAGAGCCAAATTGACGATTTGCCATTTAAGGCCTTATTATGCTTATTTTGCCAAAAGGAGACGATTTGAACAAAATGGGTTGTAGCGTTTGCGAGATAACGCCAAATCGTAAGATTTGGACAAAAAGTGCCGCTTCTATTAGAGCCAAATTGACGATTTGCCGATTAAGGCCTTATTATGCTTATTTTGCCAAAAGGAGACGATTTGAACAAAATTGGTTGTAGCGTTTGCGAGATAACGCCAAATCGTAAGATTTGGACAAACAGTGCCGCTTCTAGTAGAGCCAAATTGACGATTTGCCGTTTAAGGCCTTATTATGCTTATTTTGCCAAAAGGAGACGATTTGATCAAAATTGGTTGTAGCGTTTGTGAGATATGGCCAAATTGTGCGATTTGGCCAAAAAGTGCCGCTTCTATTAGAGCCAAATTGACGATTTGCCGTTTAAGGCCTTATTATGCTTATTTTGCCAAAAGGAGACGACTTGAACAAAATTGGTTGAAGCGTTGGCGTAATATCGCCAAATTGTACGATTTGGCCAAAAAGTGCCGCTTCTATTAGAGCCAAATTGACGATTTGCCGTTTAAGGCCTTATTATGCTTATTTTGCCAAAAGGAGACGATTTGAACAAAATTGGTTGAAGCGTTGGCGTAATATGGCCAAATTGTACGATTTGGCCAAAAAGTGCCGCTTCTATTAGAGCCAAATTGACGATTTGCCGTTTAAGGCCTTATTATGCTTATTTTGCCAAAAGGAGACGATTTGAACAAAATTGGTTGTAGCGTTTGTGAGATATGACCAAATTGTGCGATTTGGCCAAAAAGTGCCGCTTCTATTAGAGCCAAATTGACGATTTGCCGTTTAAGGCCTTATTATGCTTATTTTGCCAAAAGGAGACGATTTGAACAAAATTGGTTGTAGCGTTTGCGAGATAACGCCAAATCATAAGATTTGGCCAAAAAGTGCCGCTTCTATTAGAGCCAAATTGACGATTTGCCGTTTAAGGCCTTATTATGCTTATTTTGCCAAAAGGAGACGATTTGAACAAAATTGGTTGAAGCGTTGGCGAAATATCGCCAAATTGTACGATTAGGCCAAAAAGTGCCGCTTCTATTAGAGCCAAATTGACGATTTGCCGTTTAAGGCCTTATTATGCTTATTTTGCCAAAAGGAGACGATTTGAACAAAATTGGTTGTAGCGTTTGCGAGATAACGCCAAATCATAAGATTTGGCCAAAAAGTGCCGCTTCTATTAGAGCCAAATTGACGATTTGCCGTTTAAGGCCTTATTATGCTTATTTTGCCAAAAGGAGACGATTTGAACAAAATTGGTTGAAGCGTTGGCGAAATATCGCCAAATTGTACGATTTGGCAAAAAGTGCCGCTTCTATTAGAGCCAAATTGACGATTTGCCGTTTAAGGCCTTATTATGCTTATTTTGCCAAAAGGAGACGATTTGAACAAAATTGGTTGAAGCGTTGGCGAAATATCGCCAAATTGTACGATTTGGCCAAAAAGTGCCGCTTCTATTAGAGCCAAATTGACGATTTGCCGTTTAAGGCCTTATTATGCTTATTTTGCCAAAAGGAGACGATTTGAACAAAATTGGTTGTAGCGTTTGCGAAATATCGCCAAATTGTACGATTTGGCCAAAAAGTGCCGCTTCTATTAGAGCCAAATTGACGATTTGCCGTTTAAGGCCTTATTATGCTTATTTTGCCAAAAGGAGACGATTTGAACAAAATTGGTTGTAGCGTTGGCGAGATAACGCCAAATCGTAAGATTTCGACAAAAAGTGCCGCTTCTATTAGAGCCAAATTGGCGATTTGCCGTTTAAGGCCTTATTATGCTTACTTTGCCAAAAGGAGACGATTTGAACAAAATTGGTTTTAGCGTTGGCGAGATATCGCCAAATTGTGCGATTTGGCCAAAAAGTGCCGCTTCTATTAGAGCCAAATTGACGATTTGCCGATTAAGGCCTTATTATGCTTATTTTGCCAAAAGGAGACGATTTGAACAAAATTGGTTGTAGCGTTTGCGAGATAACGCCAAATCGTAAGATTTGGACAAAAAGTGCCGCTTCTATTAGAGCCAAATTGACGATTTGCCGTTTAAGGCCTTATTATGCTTATTTTGCCAAAAGGAGACGATTTGATCAAAATTGGTTGTAGCGTTTGTGAGATATGGCCAAATTGTGCGATTTGGCCAAAAAGTGCCGCTTCTATTAGAGCCAAATTGACGATTTGCCGTTTAAGGCCTTATTATGCTTATTTTGCCAAAAGGAGACGATTTGAACAAAATAGGTTGTAGCGTTTGCGAGATAACGCCAAATCGTAAGATTTGGACAAAAAGTGCCCCTTCTATTAGAGCCAAATTGATGATTTGCCGTTTAAGGCCTTATTATGCTTATTTTGCCAAAAGGAGACGATTTGAACAAAATTGGTTGTAGCGTTTGCGAGATATCGCCAAATTGTGCGATTTGGCCAAAAAGTGCCGCTTCTATTAGAGCCAAATTGATGATTTGCCGTTTAAGGCCTTATTATGCTTATTTTGCCAAAAGGAGACGATTTGAACAAAATTGGTTGTAGCGTTTGCGAGATAACGCCAAATCGTAAGATTTGGACAAAAAGTGCCGCTTCTATTAGAGCCAAATTGACGATTTGCCGATTAAGGCCTTATTATGCTTATTTTGCCAAAAGGAGACGATTTGAACAAAATTGGTTGTAGCGTTTGCGAGATAACGCCAAATCGTAAGATTTGGACAAAAAGTGCCGCTTCTAGTAGAGCCAAATTGACGATTTGCCGTTTAAGGCCTTATTATGCTTATTTTGCCAAAAGGAGACGATTTGAACAAAATTGGTTGTAGCGTTTGCGAGATAACGCCAAATCGTAAGATTTGGACAAAAAGTGCCGCTTCTATTAGAGCCAAATTGACGATTTGCCATTTAAGGCCTTATTATGCTTATTTTGCCAAAAGGAGACGATTTGAACAAAATTGGTTGTAGCGTTTGCGAGATAACGCCAAATCGTAAGATTTGGCCAAAAAGTGCCGCTTCTATTAGAGCCAAATTGACGATTTGCCGTTTAAGGCCTTATTATGCTTATTTTGCCAAAAGGAGACGATTTGAACAAAATTGGTTGAAGCGTTGGCGTAATATGGCCAAATTGTACGATTTGGCCAAAAAGTGCCGCTTCTATTAGAGCCAAATTGATGATTTGCCGTTTAAGGCCTTATTATGCTTATTTTGCCAAAAGGAGACGATTTGAACAAAATTGGTTGTAGCGTTTGCGAGATAACGCCAAATCGTAAGATTTGGACAAAAAGTGCCGCTTCTATTAGAGCCAAATTGACGATTTGCCGATTAAGGCCTTATTATGCTTATTTTGCCAAAAGGAGACGATTTGAACAAAATTGGTTGTAGCGTTTGCGAGATAACGCCAAATCGTAAGATTTGGACAAAAAGTGCCGCTTCTAGTAGAGCCAAATTGACGATTTGCCGTTTAAGGCCTTATTATGCTTATTTTGCCAAAAGGAGACGATTTGATCAAAATTGGTTGTAGCGTTTGTGAGATATGGCCAAATTGTGCGATTTGGCCAAAAAGTGCCGCTTCTATTAGAGCCAAATTGACGATTTGCCGTTTAAGGCCTTATTATGCTTATTTTGCCAAAAGGAGACGACTTGAACAAAATTGGTTGAAGCGTTGGCGTAATATCGCCAAATTGTACGATTTGGCCAAAAAGTGCCGCTTCTATTAGAGCCAAATTGACGATTTGCCGTTTAAGGCCTTATTATGCTTATTTTGCCAAAAGGAGACGATTTGAACAAAATTGGTTGAAGCGTTGGCGTAATATGGCCAAATTGTACGATTTGGCCAAAAAGTGCCGCTTCTATTAGAGCCAAATTGACGATTTGCCGTTTAAGGCCTTATTATGCTTATTTTGCCAAAAGGAGACGATTTGATCAAAATTGGTTGTAGCGTTTGTGAGATATGGCCAAATTGTGCGATTTGGCCAAAAAGTGCCGCTTCTATTAGAGCCAAATTGACGATTTGCCGTTTAAGGCCTTATTATGCTTATTTTGCCAAAAGGAGACGATTTGAACAAAATTGGTTGAAGCGTTGGCGAAATATCGCCAAATTGTACGATTAGGCCAAAAAGTGCCGCTTCTATTAGAGCCAAATTGACGATTTGCCGTTTAAGGCCTTATTATGCTTATTTTGCCAAAAGGAGACGATTTGAACAAAATTGGTTGTAGCGTTTGCGAGATAACGCCAAATCATAAGATTTGGCCAAAAAGTGCCGCTTCTATTAGAGCCAAATTGACGATTTGCCGTTTAAGGCCTTATTATGCTTATTTTGCCAAAAGGAGACGATTTGAACAAAATTGGTTGAAGCGTTGGCGAAATATCGCCAAATTGTACGATTTGGCCAAAAAGTGCCGCTTCTATTAGAGCCAAATTGACGATTTGCCGTTTAAGGCCTTATTATGCTTATTTTGCCAAAAGGAGACGATTTGAACAAAATTGGTTGTAGCGTTTGCGAAATATCGCCAAATTGTACGATTTGGCCAAAAAGTGCCGCTTCTATTAGAGCCAAATTGACGATTTGCCGATTAAGGCCTTATTATGCTTATTTTGCCAAAAGGAGACGATTTGAACAAAATTGGTTGTAGCGTTTGCGAGATAACGCCAAATCGTAAGATTTGGACAAAAAGTGCCGCTTCTAGTAGAGCCAAATTGACGATTTGCCGTTTAAGGCCTTATTATGCTTATTTTGCCAAAAGGAGACGATTTGAACAAAATTGGTTGTAGCGTTTGCGAGATAACGCCAAATCGTAAGATTTGGACAAAAAGTGCCGCTTCTATTAGAGCCAAATTGACGATTTGCCATTTAAGGCCTTATTATGCTTATTTTGCCAAAAGGAGACGATTTGAACAAAATTGGTTGTAGCGTTTGCGAGATAACGCCAAATCGTAAGATTTGGCCAAAAAGTGCCGCTTCTATTAGAGCCAAATTGACGATTTGCCGTTTAAGGCCTTATTATGCTTATTTTGCCAAAAGGAGACGATTTGAACAAAATTGGTTGAAGCGTTGGCGTAATATGGCCAAATTGTACGATTTGGCCAAAAAGTGCCGCTTCTATTAGAGCCAAATTGATGATTTGCCGTTTAAGGCCTTATTATGCTTATTTTGCCAAAAGGAGACGATTTGAACAAAATTGGTTGTAGCGTTTGCGAGATAACGCCAAATCGTAAGATTTGGACAAAAAGTGCCGCTTCTATTAGAGCCAAATTGACGATTTGCCATTTAAGGCCTTATTATGCTTATTTTGCCAAAAGGAGACGATTTGAACAAAATTGGTTGTAGCGTTTGCGAGATAACGCCAAATCGTAAGATTTGGACAAAAAGTGCCGCTTCTATTAGAGCCAAATTGACGATTTGCCGATTAAGGCCTTATTATGCTTATTTTGCCAAAAGGAGACGATTTGAACAAAATTGGTTGTAGCGTTTGCGAGATAACGCCAAATCGTAAGATTTGGACAAAAAGTGCCGCTTCTAGTAGAGCCAAATTGACGATTTGCCGTTTAAGGCCTTATTATGCTTATTTTGCCAAAAGGAGACGATTTGATCAAAATTGGTTGTAGCGTTTGTGAGATATGGCCAAATTGTGCGATTTGGCCAAAAAGTGCCGCTTCTATTAGAGCCAAATTGACGATTTGCCGTTTAAGGCCTTATTATGCTTATTTTGCCAAAAGGAGACGACTTGAACAAAATTGGTTGAAGCGTTGGCGTAATATCGCCAAATTGTACGATTTGGCCAAAAAGTGCCGCTTCTATTAGAGCCAAATTGACGATTTGCCGTTTAAGGCCTTATTATGCTTATTTTGCCAAAAGGAGACGATTTGAACAAAATTGGTTGAAGCGTTGGCGTAATATGGCCAAATTGTACGATTTGGCCAAAAAGTGCCGCTTCTATTAGAGCCAAATTGACGATTTGCCGTTTAAGGCCTTATTATGCTTATTTTGCCAAAAGGAGACGATTTGATCAAAATTGGTTGTAGCGTTTGTGAGATATGGCCAAATTGTGCGATTTGGCCAAAAAGTGCCGCTTCTATTAGAGCCAAATTGACGATTTGCCGTTTAAGGCCTTATTATGCTTATTTTGCCAAAAGGAGACGATTTGAACAAAATTGGTTGAAGCGTTGGCGAAATATCGCCAAATTGTACGATTAGGCCAAAAAGTGCCGCTTCTATTAGAGCCAAATTGACGATTTGCCGTTTAAGGCCTTATTATGCTTATTTTGCCAAAAGGAGACGATTTGAACAAAATTGGTTGTAGCGTTTGCGAGATAACGCCAAATCATAAGATTTGGCCAAAAAGTGCCGCTTCTATTAGAGCCAAATTGACGATTTGCCGTTTAAGGCCTTATTATGCTTATTTTGCCAAAAGGAGACGATTTGAACAAAATTGGTTGAAGCGTTGGCGAAATATCGCCAAATTGTACGATTTGGCCAAAAAGTGCCGCTTCTATTAGAGCCAAATTGACGATTTGCCGTTTAAGGCCTTATTATGCTTATTTTGCCAAAAGGAGACGATTTGAACAAAATTGGTTGTAGCGTTTGCGAAATATCGCCAAATTGTACGATTTGGCCAAAAAGTGCCGCTTCTATTAGAGCCAAATTGACGATTTGCCGTTTAAGGCCTTATTATGCTTATTTTGCCAAAAGGAGACGATTTGAACAAAATTGGTTGTAGCGTTGGCGAGATAACGCCAAATCGTAAGATTTCGACAAAAAGTGCCGCTTCTATTAGAGCCAAATTGGCGATTTGCCGTTTAAGGCCTTATTATGCTTACTTTGCCAAAAGGAGACGATTTGAACAAAATTGGTTTTAGCGTTGGCGAGATATCGCCAAATTGTGCGATTTGGCCAAAAAGTGCCGCTTCTATTAGAGCCAAATTGACGATTTGCCGATTAAGGCCTTATTATGCTTATTTTGCCAAAAGGAGACGATTTGAACAAAATTGGTTGTAGCGTTTGCGAGATAACGCCAAATCGTAAGATTTGGACAAAAAGTGCCGCTTCTATTAGAGCCAAATTGACGATTTGCCGTTTAAGGCCTTATTATGCTTATTTTGCCAAAAGGAGACGATTTGATCAAAATTGGTTGTAGCGTTTGTGAGATATGGCCAAATTGTGCGATTTGGCCAAAAAGTGCCGCTTCTATTAGAGCCAAATTGACGATTTGCCGTTTAAGGCCTTATTATGCTTATTTTGCCAAAAGGAGACGATTTGAACAAAATAGGTTGTAGCGTTTGCGAGATAACGCCAAATCGTAAGATTTGGACAAAAAGTGCCCCTTCTATTAGAGCCAAATTGATGATTTGCCGTTTAAGGCCTTATTATGCTTATTTTGCCAAAAGGAGACGATTTGAACAAAATTGGTTGTAGCGTTTGCGAGATATCGCCAAATTGTGCGATTTGGCCAAAAAGTGCCGCTTCTATTAGAGCCAAATTGATGATTTGCCGTTTAAGGCCTTATTATGCTTATTTTGCCAAAAGGAGACGATTTGAACAAAATTGGTTGTAGCGTTTGCGAGATAACGCCAAATCGTAAGATTTGGACAAAAAGTGCCCCTTCTATTAGAGCCAAATTGATGATTTGCCGTTTAAGGCCTTATTATGCTTATTTTGCCAAAAGGAGACGATTTGATCAAAATTGGTTGTAGCGTTTGTGAGATATGGCCAAATTGTGCGATTTGGCCAAAAAGTGCCGCTTCTATTAGAGCCAAATTGACGATTTGCCGTTTAAGGCCTTATTATGCTTATTTTGCCAAAAGGAGACGATTTGAACAAAATTGGTTGAAGCGTTGGCGAAATATCGCCAAATTGTACGATTAGGCCAAAAAGTGCCGCTTCTATTAGAGCCAAATTGACGATTTGCCGTTTAAGGCCTTATTATGCTTATTTTGCCAAAAGGAGACGATTTGAACAAAATTGGTTGTAGCGTTTGCGAGATAACGCCAAATCATAAGATTTGGCCAAAAAGTGCCGCTTCTATTAGAGCCAAATTGACGATTTGCCGTTTAAGGCCTTATTATGCTTATTTTGCCAAAAGGAGACGATTTGAACAAAATTGGTTGAAGCGTTGGCGAAATATCGCCAAATTGTACGATTTGGCCAAAAAGTGCCGCTTCTATTAGAGCCAAATTGACGATTTGCCGTTTAAGGCCTTATTATGCTTATTTTGCCAAAAGGAGACGATTTGAACAAAATTGGTTGTAGCGTTTGCGAAATATCGCCAAATTGTACGATTTGGCCAAAAAGTGCCGCTTCTATTAGAGCCAAATTGACGATTTGCCGATTAAGGCCTTATTATGCTTATTTTGCCAAAAGGAGACGATTTGAACAAAATTGGTTGTAGCGTTTGCGAGATAACGCCAAATCGTAAGATTTGGACAAAAAGTGCCGCTTCTAGTAGAGCCAAATTGACGATTTGCCGTTTAAGGCCTTATTATGCTTATTTTGCCAAAAGGAGACGATTTGAACAAAATTGGTTGTAGCGTTTGCGAGATAACGCCAAATCGTAAGATTTGGACAAAAAGTGCCGCTTCTATTAGAGCCAAATTGACGATTTGCCATTTAAGGCCTTATTATGCTTATTTTGCCAAAAGGAGACGATTTGAACAAAATTGGTTGTAGCGTTTGCGAGATAACGCCAAATCGTAAGATTTGGCCAAAAAGTGCCGCTTCTATTAGAGCCAAATTGACGATTTGCCGTTTAAGGCCTTATTATGCTTATTTTGCCAAAAGGAGACGATTTGAACAAAATTGGTTGAAGCGTTGGCGTAATATGGCCAAATTGTACGATTTGGCCAAAAAGTGCCGCTTCTATTAGAGCCAAATTGATGATTTGCCGTTTAAGGCCTTATTATGCTTATTTTGCCAAAAGGAGACGATTTGAACAAAATTGGTTGTAGCGTTTGCGAGATAACGCCAAATCGTAAGATTTGGACAAAAAGTGCCGCTTCTATTAGAGCCAAATTGACGATTTGCCATTTAAGGCCTTATTATGCTTATTTTGCCAAAAGGAGACGATTTGAACAAAATTGGTTGTAGCGTTTGCGAGATAACGCCAAATCGTAAGATTTGGACAAAAAGTGCCGCTTCTATTAGAGCCAAATTGACGATTTGCCGATTAAGGCCTTATTATGCTTATTTTGCCAAAAGGAGACGATTTGAACAAAATTGGTTGTAGCGTTTGCGAGATAACGCCAAATCGTAAGATTTGGACAAAAAGTGCCGCTTCTAGTAGAGCCAAATTGACGATTTGCCGTTTAAGGCCTTATTATGCTTATTTTGCCAAAAGGAGACGATTTGATCAAAATTGGTTGTAGCGTTTGTGAGATATGGCCAAATTGTGCGATTTGGCCAAAAAGTGCCGCTTCTATTAGAGCCAAATTGACGATTTGCCGTTTAAGGCCTTATTATGCTTATTTTGCCAAAAGGAGACGACTTGAACAAAATTGGTTGAAGCGTTGGCGTAATATCGCCAAATTGTACGATTTGGCCAAAAAGTGCCGCTACTTATATTTCTTTACTCGTTGGGAGCAATAAAAAAAATGATTTATTTATTTTAAAATAATTACAAGTTCAAATAAAGGCAAAAATTACGTTACACTATCAGTTACGAGCTTCAATCACGACAATTACACAAAGAATACTAATTAACTTAAATCTACTCCTTTTATATAAAATAAAGTTCATAGTCAGCACTATTGCATCCTGGCCGTGCGCTTCCCGCGGTGGTTCGTGGAATCCGTGGATGGTAATTCCTCCCCCCTAAGAGTGAACTTCGATGGCATCATGGAAGTTGCACGTCTTCCCCTGTGGTTTTGGTGGGTGGATCTTGGTTTCTCCTTATTCTGTTCTGTCTCCATTTCCAAAGGGTTGATAGGCAACAGAGGGCTGCAAGGGCGTATAGTAAGATGGTCCACATGCTGGGGTAGGTGACAAGTTCCGTGTAGGTGATTGGTGAAAGCGGGCTGTCCATGGCGATCTTTTCTTCTAATTCGTGGAGGTCGTCTAACTTCAAGTCAGGCAGATGCAGGCTTAAGTTTAGGTATGGCAGTTGTTGCTCCTTTTCGGCTAAGTCCGGAAATAGTATTGGCTCGGGGGTGATTTTCATAACCTTTTCGATATTTTCGGCAATAACTTTTTTCACTGTGATCCGGCATCCTGGAGGGATTCGGCAGATGAAAGTACCCATTAAGTTGCGCTTTTCGTTTAGCGAATTGGGGCAAAACATTTGAACGGTTTCCCTTTTTGGCAATACCATTACCCACTTATGTGTCTCGTCTAGCCGATTGAGGATTGGTTCAGTGACTTTGGCCTCGATTTGGTGGCAATTTGAAGTCTCTCCATCTCTCTGAAGTATCTGGACCTCGCAAGGCGAGTTGCTTCCTATTTCTTCTAATGGAGAATTTGGACAAAGGTATCTTTCTGGCATTAGTTTTTGACAGTTTTCCCTGGTGTACATGTAGTACAATCTGTCCGTGATCAGATACTTATTTCGAGACATTATAAACTTAAACTGACCTTGATGTTGGATTGGGACTGCATGTAGATGGAAAAGGTCAAAAGATCGGTTATGTGCGATGGGAACATGTAATATATGAATGATTCGTAGTTGCGATATGAAACTTTCTGGTTTAATGGTTTTGGCTATTATTGGTATGTTACTTTGTATGGCCTGTAGAGGTAATTGACCTTCATCCAACTGGTTTCGTAACAATTGTAATTCGGTATAAAGTTCTTGATTCGTAATAATGGTTGGATGTAGGACTCCCAATTGAGAAAATACCATTGAATTTTCGATGTCTTGCAAAATCGAATCAACTACTTCGTACATGTTAATAAAATCATTATTAAGTTCCACAAATAACATAAAGTTCCTCCCTGAATTTATCTCGTTCAAATAAGGACGTATTTGATTAATTTTTTCCTCGATCATTTTGTCATTTTTATAGAGTTGCTGTAGAGTTTGATTAAATCGCTCAATAACTGATTTCGATAGTGTCCCTTGATTCATTACTTTTGTCTGGAGTATTTGTTGGTTGGTCTCTAAGTTTTTTATTAGGTTGTTGTATCGATCTCCGTCGGCTGAATCTAAATTTCCCGAGATTAGTTTAAATGCTGTACCTAACACATTTACTAATCCTCGTTTTTGTCTAAAGTTTTGGGGTGGAATAATTTCGTTTAATCGTCTCTCAACTTTTTCCTTTAGGAATTTCAGCATTTCAAGAGAGTTTCGGATTTTAATGGTATACTTTTCAAAGGGTTCCGATACGTTAGTGTAAGTTAGGAGGTGAGTGGTCTGTAAGTGAAGTCGTTTTACCTGGTTCACTATTGGTTGCATGTCGTAGTAGTGAATCAAGGTATGTACGTGATGAATAACTGAAGCTTTCCCTATCTTTATTGGGATTATACCAGGGTTGTCCGTTAATTCTCTCATTTCTATTGTTTCCGGGGATGCGAGCATGCTCATGCTGCTACTGAAATCAATAAAAGTTACTTTTATCGGCCGTACGTATACACACATATTCTTAAAACTATACCTATTTCTATATGTTAACTTATAATTTATGTACATTTTTACTTAGTCTTTATTTTTAGTTCTATTAAAACTATATCGTTTCCGGAGGGGTCTTTTCAAGTTACTCATATGAACCTTGCCCTGGTTCTGTATTGAAACTACTTTCTTATCCGGGTTTATTGTATCTATTTTCACGGGGCCTTTAAATGGATCCCGTAACTTTTCTCTTCCATGAGTCGCTACGTAAGCTGGGGTTTCTTCTTCAAACATATTGGGTTCTTCCAAATTTTCATTTAGTCTACCAGTTCTCTTTTCTTTCTCGTCGCTAAGCGTTTGATTTAGTTTTTTGTATAAAATTTTGGTTCTTTCTTTATGTTCGGCAACGTAATTCGTCATTAGTGCCTGATCCAAATCAATATTAAAGGGGTCTTCTTTATTAAGGTGTCCCGTGATTATGTCGATTGGTTTGAATTTGGTAATTGAATGTATTGTGTGGTTATACGCCAGTATTGCTTGTTTGACCTTTCTTGTTATGGGTGAATCCTTTTGCCCTTGGTTGTTTAGTAGTCGAACGTGTTCTGTTAATGTCGAATGTAGCCTTTCCACTACTCCATTAGATTGAGGGTGTTCCGGTGAGCAAAAATGAATGTCCACTTTATGGAGTTGTAATAACTCCGTTACAACTGTGTTTTTGAATTCTGTTCCGTTGTCCGTGATTACTTTTGTGGGGATTCCATGGTGCGAAAAGAATGTAATTAAATTATCTGCTATTTCCGGAGCGGTTGTTGAATTTAATGGATAAGCCTGTGCATATTTGGAAAAGCTATCAATGATGGTCAAAAATTTTGTTTTTTCTAGGGTGTAAGTATCCAAATGGATGATCTCGAATGGTCTGCTGGCTGTGGGTGTGATGTTCATTTTTATTTTAATTGGGTTCCGGGCATATTTGCTCTTTTGGCATATTTCGCATTGGTTAATGTACATTTGTATGGACGTTTTAATGTTAGGCCAATAATATTTGTCCTTTATCCTTTGTTCTGTCTCATCTATGCCTCTATGGTTGGTCTTTCCTTCATGATATGCCTGTATTGTTTCTTGTACTTCTGTTTCGTCTATTACATCGATTAATTTGATCATGCAGCGTTTAAACTTTAGTGAGGGGTGTTTGAAATTTTTCGTTATTACCTTGCTGAACTCGGGGTATAGATTTGGATCTTCAAAGTACAGAGAGTATAATTTTTGTGGGTCCACATATTCCTTAATAAATTTCATTACATCGTACTCCAAATTGTTCTCGGATAACTGTAACAAAAATCTTTTCTTTTTTCCAAATAATGTTATTTGTTTTGTTTTAGCTGGCGAGTGATAAACACGTGATATTATAACTTGATGGGCGCCGTAATTTACCGCTGTCTCTTGCATTGGTATTCCCACGACGGGATGTTGTTCGTTGTTGGAATGTACGGTATTTCCATCGTCAGCATTTCCGGCGTTCATCATCTCTGGTATTTCGTTATTGTCACGTTCCGTGTCTGGTTGAGCCATAACTGAAACCTGATCTATATCCATTTCCTCTGGTCGTGTTCGACTCGTGGATTCTTCGAATTTACTTGCTTTTAATGATTCGTTGAATTCTTCCATGTATTGTTCAAGGTTGCTGATATCATCTGTTTCATTCACGTGTATCTCGATTTGACTTAAGGCGTCGGCGTTTGTATTCAGTTTGCCTTTCTTATAAACGATTTCAGAAAATTCGTTGCATAATTCAATTATTTTCCCTTTTTCTTCTTGGTTCTTATGTTCTATTCTGATTAGAGATGAAACGGGCA
The DNA here is from genome assembly GCF_040115645.1 of Euwallacea fornicatus. Classification (NCBI taxonomy): domain Eukaryota; kingdom Metazoa; phylum Arthropoda; class Insecta; order Coleoptera; family Curculionidae; genus Euwallacea; species Euwallacea fornicatus. The sequence goes on along the minus strand of NW_027096082.1, from coordinate 165,623 downwards.
AATCCGTTAATTCGTTATTACTTTCTATATGATTAATACAACCTTTTGTTAGATTACTAAATTCTTCAACCGCGATTGGTTCTGAAATATCTAAAGTAATCGGTTCACACGTATTATTCAATATTGTGGTGATCGCTTCACCATTTCTAGCTACGGATATCGAATTTGGTATCTCGCAGTTACCTATCTTAGTATAAGGGATCATTATTTCACCCTTTTTGATATTTGTTCTTATCTTTATAACTTGTTCCGAACGCGGACTTACAGTAACAAAATTAGTTTGTGGTTTTACCTTATAATATTTTAAGGGTATGTGTGCATACGGGGTAATTAAGTATCCCGTATCGTAATCCAATTTTGCCTGTAATAATTTCAAATTATCTATCCCGATCAGCCCATCAAAGATGTGATGGAACTTGAAGAGATAGAATTTCATAAATGATTCTTCCGGTAGATTGAAAATTTTTGATGCTGGTACATTGGTACTGTACTTATGGGCTGATTGCTGAAATACTGTCGATACGATAAATGGTTCTGGTTTAATGAAATTCTGAAAATATTTATTTGCTATGTCTGGGTCGATGAATGATGTAGTTGAACCACTATCTATCAAAAATTTTAAATTATATTCCGGGAATATTATATAAGATAATTCGCTAGATGCTATATTGTTTAATTGAATAATTTCCGGTGTTATTTGCCGTCGCCGTCGAGGCTTGTTGCATGAAAAATTTCCGTCCACATCCTCTGTGCAAGAATGTGCTGACGCTGCATTCTCGAAGCTGCGAGAACTATGCGGCGAACATTCGCACGGAAGTGTCATGTTACAACGGCGTGTGCGGTTCGTCGCTCTAATGTCGGTGTCGTTTTCACATTCTTCCGTTGTGTGATATAATTCTTCGACTGCAAAGTTTGGATTGCGATTCGAGTTAAATGGCCTCTGTTGAAAATTTGATTGGGGTCGAAAATTTTTAGATGTATTACGGGTTGACACGCTCATAGGGGTAGGCTTTGGTAATGGCCTATTTTGGTTGGGTCTAAATACGTTTGTGGATGGTCTTTGCGTAGAATTTTGAGCATTGGCGAAATTGTTAGCTCTGAATGGGGGTGATTGTTGGCTTTGAAAGCTAGTGGGCCTGAATGGTGACTGTTGCGGGAATGAAAAATTATTTGGTCTAGGAAAAGATTGCTGTTGGAAATTTGAAAAATTATTTGCATTGAAATTAGAATTATTATTTTGAGGTCTCCTAGAGGTTTGGTTATTTTGTCCTCTAGGATATTGGGGTCTTGTATGGGTCTGAAAATAGTGGATATTATCCTCTTCGATTACGAACTGTAAAGCCGTAGGGAGATTTTGGGGTCGCATACACCTAATTGTGGTGCCTAAGGGTTCTTTAAGTCCTGAAAGAAATGTCTTCAAGGCTAATTCGTTGTATAAATCCCTTTTAAGATTTTTCCCAGCTTCAGTTAATTCATGAGTACTGACGTAAGAGCAAAGTAGATTTAAAATATGCAAAATCCTGTCATAAAATTGACTCGGCGATTCGGAATTAAGTTGGCGGAGCATAACCAAATCCCTGTTTAAACATGCCTCGTCTCTCTGGTCGGCAAAGTGCCTGCTTAAAATATTTTTTAATTCTGCCCAGTTCGATACCTTCTGGGTTCCCAACACTAATTTTGCATTACCCGTTAGTTTACCAATTATGCAATTTAAAAGATACACATTTTGAAAGTGATTTGGTTGCTGGGCCAAGTAAAATGAGTCAATGACCGAATCACATATCGATAGATATCTTCCTAAATCATTAGGGTTACCGTCAAACTCAGGGATGCACTTCAAGTATTCGGGTTTGAAATCGGCCATGACTGAACGCACACTCGTGTTAGATTTTATGGTACGTGAGACTTTGGAATTGTCGGGATTAGAGTCAGTTGAAGTTTCTACTATGGTCAGGGTTTCTAACTGATTAAGTAACTGATCTACACTTGACATCGATTGTACTTACAGTATCAGGATGATGCCTCTCAGGAACATATGGTTGCTTTCTTTGCCTTGATTGGGTCTGGATCTGGTCCACTGGTCCAAGCTTCTTCTTCTAATTTCTTTCTTCTTCACTGGTTCGGTAGTTCGCGGTTAGTTCATTAACGTCGATTCGTTAATAAGCCCGAAAACTTATCCGTTACGACTGCGCCACTTATATTTCTTTACTCGTTGGGAGCAATAAAAAAAATGATTTATTTATTTTAAAATAATTACAAGTTCAAATAAAGGCAAAAATTACGTTACACTATCAGTTACGAGCTTCAATCACGACAATTACACAAAGAATACTAATTAACTTAAATCTACTCCTTTTATATAAAATAAAGTTCATAGTCAGCACTATTGCATCCTGGCCGTGCGCTTCCCGCGGTGGTTCGTGGAATCCGTGGATGGTAATTCGCTTCTATTAGAGCCAAATTGACGATTTGCCGTTTAAGGCCTTATTATGCTTATTTTGCCAAAAGGAGACGATTTGAACAAAATTGGTTGAAGCGTTGGCGTAATATGGCCAAATTGTACGATTTGGCCAAAAAGTGCCGCTTCTATTAGAGCCAAATTGACGATTTGCCGTTTAAGGCCTTATTATGCTTATTTTGCCAAAAGGAGACGATTTGATCAAAATTGGTTGTAGCGTTTGTGAGATATGGCCAAATTGTGCGATTTGGCCAAAAAGTGCCGCTTCTATTAGAGCCAAATTGACGATTTGCCGTTTAAGGCCTTATTATGCTTATTTTGCCAAAAGGAGACGATTTGAACAAAATTGGTTGAAGCGTTGGCGAAATATCGCCAAATTGTACGATTAGGCCAAAAAGTGCCGCTTCTATTAGAGCCAAATTGACGATTTGCCGTTTAAGGCCTTATTATGCTTATTTTGCCAAAAGGAGACGATTTGAACAAAATTGGTTGTAGCGTTTGCGAGATAACGCCAAATCATAAGATTTGGCCAAAAAGTGCCGCTTCTATTAGAGCCAAATTGACGATTTGCCGTTTAAGGCCTTATTATGCTTATTTTGCCAAAAGGAGACGATTTGAACAAAATTGGTTGAAGCGTTGGCGAAATATCGCCAAATTGTACGATTTGGCCAAAAAGTGCCGCTTCTATTAGAGCCAAATTGACGATTTGCCGTTTAAGGCCTTATTATGCTTATTTTGCCAAAAGGAGACGATTTGAACAAAATTGGTTGTAGCGTTTGCGAAATATCGCCAAATTGTACGATTTGGCCAAAAAGTGCCGCTTCTATTAGAGCCAAATTGACGATTTGCCGTTTAAGGCCTTATTATGCTTATTTTGCCAAAAGGAGACGATTTGAACAAAATTGGTTGTAGCGTTGGCGAGATAACGCCAAATCGTAAGATTTCGACAAAAAGTGCCGCTTCTATTAGAGCCAAATTGGCGATTTGCCGTTTAAGGCCTTATTATGCTTACTTTGCCAAAAGGAGACGATTTGAACAAAATTGGTTTTAGCGTTGGCGAGATATCGCCAAATTGTGCGATTTGGCCAAAAAGTGCCGCTTCTATTAGAGCCAAATTGACGATTTGCCGATTAAGGCCTTATTATGCTTATTTTGCCAAAAGGAGACGATTTGAACAAAATTGGTTGTAGCGTTTGCGAGATAACGCCAAATCGTAAGATTTGGACAAAAAGTGCCGCTTCTATTAGAGCCAAATTGACGATTTGCCGTTTAAGGCCTTATTATGCTTATTTTGCCAAAAGGAGACGATTTGATCAAAATTGGTTGTAGCGTTTGTGAGATATGGCCAAATTGTGCGATTTGGCCAAAAAGTGCCGCTTCTATTAGAGCCAAATTGACGATTTGCCGTTTAAGGCCTTATTATGCTTATTTTGCCAAAAGGAGACGATTTGAACAAAATAGGTTGTAGCGTTTGCGAGATAACGCCAAATCGTAAGATTTGGACAAAAAGTGCCCCTTCTATTAGAGCCAAATTGATGATTTGCCGTTTAAGGCCTTATTATGCTTATTTTGCCAAAAGGAGACGATTTGAACAAAATTGGTTGTAGCGTTTGCGAGATATCGCCAAATTGTGCGATTTGGCCAAAAAGTGCCGCTTCTATTAGAGCCAAATTGATGATTTGCCGTTTAAGGCCTTATTATGCTTATTTTGCCAAAAGGAGACGATTTGAACAAAATTGGTTGTAGCGTTTGCGAGATAACGCCAAATCGTAAGATTTGGACAAAAAGTGCCCCTTCTATTAGAGCCAAATTGATGATTTGCCGTTTAAGGCCTTATTATGCTTATTTTGCCAAAAGGAGACGATTTGAACAAAATTGGTTGTAGCGTTTGCGAGATAACGCCAAATCGTAAGATTTGGACAAAAAGTGCCGCTTCTAGTAGAGCCAAATTGACGATTTGCCGTTTAAGGCCTTATTATGCTTATTTTGCCAAAAGGAGACGATTTGAACAAAATTGGTTGTAGCGTTTGCGAGATAACGCCAAATCGTAAGATTTGGACAAAAAGTGCCGCTTCTATTAGAGCCAAATTGACGATTTGCCATTTAAGGCCTTATTATGCTTATTTTGCCAAAAGGAGACGATTTGAACAAAATTGGTTGTAGCGTTTGCGAGATAACGCCAAATCGTAAGATTTGGACAAAAAGTGCCGCTTCTATTAGAGCCAAATTGACGATTTGCCGATTAAGGCCTTATTATGCTTATTTTGCCAAAAGGAGACGATTTGAACAAAATTGGTTGTAGCGTTTGCGAGATAACGCCAAATCGTAAGATTTGGACAAAAAGTGCCGCTTCTAGTAGAGCCAAATTGACGATTTGCCGTTTAAGGCCTTATTATGCTTATTTTGCCAAAAGGAGACGATTTGAACAAAATTGGTTGTAGCGTTTGCGAGATAACGCCAAATCGTAAGATTTGGACAAAAAGTGCCGCTTCTATTAGAGCCAAATTGACGATTTGCCATTTAAGGCCTTATTATGCTTATTTTGCCAAAAGGAGACGATTTGAACAAAATTGGTTGTAGCGTTTGCGAGATAACGCCAAATCGTAAGATTTGGACAAAAAGTGCCGCTTCTATTAGAGCCAAATTGACGATTTGCCGATTAAGGCCTTATTATGCTTATTTTGCCAAAAGGAGACGATTTGAACAAAATTGGTTGTAGCGTTTGCGAGATAACGCCAAATCGTAAGATTTGGACAAAAAGTGCCGCTTCTATTAGAGCCAAATTGACGATTTGCCGTTTAAGGCCTTATTATGCTTATTTTGCCAAAAGGAGACGATTTGAACAAAATTGGTTGAAGCGTTGGCGTAATATCGCCAAATTGTACGATTTGGCCAAAAAGTGCCGCTTCTATTAGAGCCAAATTGACGATTTGCCGTTTAAGGCCTTATTATGCTTATTTTGCCAAAAGGAGACGATTTGAACAAAATTGGTTGAAGCGTTGGCGTAATATGGCCAAATTGTACGATTTGGCCAAAAAGTGCCGCTTCTATTAGAGCCAAATTGACGATTTGCCGTTTAAGGCCTTATTATGCTTATTTTGCCAAAAGGAGACGATTTGATCAAAATTGGTTGTAGCGTTTGTGAGATATGGCCAAATTGTGCGATTTGGCCAAAAAGTGCCGCTTCTATTAGAGCCAAATTGACGATTTGCCGTTTAAGGCCTTATTATGCTTATTTTGCCAAAAGGAGACGATTTGAACAAAATTGGTTGTAGCGTTTGCGAGATAACGCCAAATCGTAAGATTTGGACAAAAAGTGCCCCTTCTATTAGAGCCAAATTGATGATTTGCCGTTTAAGGCCTTATTATGCTTATTTTGCCAAAAGGAGACGATTTGAACAAAATTGGTTGTAGCGTTTGCGAGATATCGCCAAATTGTGCGATTTGGCCAAAAAGTGCCGCTTCTATTAGAGCCAAATTGACGATTTGCCGTTTAAGGCCTTATTATGCTTATTTTGCCAAAAGGAGACGATTTGAACAAAATTGGTTGTAGCGTTTGCGAGATAACGCCAAATCGTAAGATTTGGACCAAAAGTGCCGCTTCTATTAGAGCCAAATTGACGATTTGCCGTTTAAGGCCTTATTATGCTTATTTTGCCAAAAGGAGACGATTTGAACAAAATTGGTTGTAGCGTTTGTGAGATATGGCCAAATTGTGCGATTTGGCCAAAAAGTGCCGCTTCTATTAGAGCCAAATTGACGATTTGCCGTTTAAGGCCTTATTATGCTTATTTTGCCAAAAGGAGACGATTTGAACAAAATTGGTTGTAGCGTTTGCGAGATAACGCCAAATCGTAAGATTTGGACAAAAAGTGCCCCTTCTATTAGAGCCAAATTGATGATTTGCCGTTTAAGGCCTTATTATGCTTATTTTGCCAAAAGGAGACGATTTGAACAAAATTGGTTGTAGCGTTTGCGAGATATCGCCAAATTGTGCGATTTGGCCAAAAAGTGCCGCTTATATTAGAGCCAAATTGACGATTTGCCGTTTAAGGCCTTATTATGCTTATTTTGCCAAAAGGAGACGACTTGAACAAAATTGGTTGAAGCGTTGGCGTAATATCGCCAAATTGTACGATTTGGCCAAAAAGTGCCGCTTCTATTAGAGCCAAATTGACGATTTGCCGTTTAAGGCCTTATTATGCTTATTTTGCCAAAAGGAGACGATTTGAACAAAATTGGTTGAAGCGTTGGCGTAATATGGCCAAATTGTACGATTTGGCCAAAAAGTGCCGCTTCTATTAGAGCCAAATTGACGATTTGCCGTTTAAGGCCTTATTATGCTTATTTTGCCAAAAGGAGACGATTTGATCAAAATTGGTTGTAGCGTTTGTGAGATATGGCCAAATTGTGCGATTTGGCCAAAAAGTGCCGCTTCTATTAGAGCCAAATTGACGATTTGCCGTTTAAGGCCTTATTATGCTTATTTTGCCAAAAGGAGACGATTTGAACAAAATTGGTTGTAGCGTTTGCGAGATAACGCCAAATCGTAAGATTTGGACAAAAAGTGCCCCTTCTATTAGAGCCAAATTGATGATTTGCCGTTTAAGGCCTTATTATGCTTATTTTGCCAAAAGGAGACGATTTGAACAAAATTGGTTGTAGCGTTTGCGAGATATCGCCAAATTGTGCGATTTGGCCAAAAAGTGCCGCTTCTATTAGAGCCAAATTGATGATTTGCCGTTTAAGGCCTTATTATGCTTATTTTGCCAAAAGGAGACGATTTGAACAAAATTGGTTGTAGCGTTGGCAAGATAACGCCAAATCGTAAGATTTCGACAAAAAGTGCCGCTTCTATTAGAGCCAAATTGGCGATTTGCCGTTTAAGGCCTTATTATGCTTACTTTGCCAAAAGGAGACGATTTGAACAAAATTGGTTTTAGCGTTGGCGAGATATCGCCAAATTGTGCGATTTGGCCAAAAAGTGCCGCTTCTATTAGAGCCAAATTGACGATTTGCCGTTTAAGGCCTTATTATGCTTATTTTGCCAAAAGGAGACGATTTGAACAAAATTGGTTGTAGCGTTTGCGAGATAACGCCAAATCGTAAGATTTGGACAAAAAGTGCCGCTTCTATTAGAGCCAAATTGACGATTTGCCGATTAAGGCCTTATTATGCTTATTTTGCCAAAAGGAGACGATTTGAACAAAATTGGTTGTAGCGTTTGCGAGATAACGCCAAATCGTAAGATTTGGACAAAAAGTGCCGCTTCTAGTAGAGCCAAATTGACGATTTGCCGTTTAAGGCCTTATTATGCTTATTTTGCCAAAAGGAGACGATTTGAACAAAATTGGTTGTAGCGTTTGCGAGATAACGCCAAATCGTAAGATTTGGACAAAAAGTGCCGCTTCTATTAGAGCCAAATTGACGATTTGCCATTTAAGGCCTTATTATGCTTATTTTGCCAAAAGGAGACGATTTGAACAAAATTGGTTGTAGCGTTTGCGAGATAACGCCAAATCGTAAGATTTGGACAAAAAGTGCCGCTTCTATTAGAGCCAAATTGACGATTTGCCGATTAAGGCCTTATTATGCTTATTTTGCCAAAAGGAGACGATTTGAACAAAATTGGTTGTAGCGTTTGCGAGATAACGCCAAATCGTAAGATTTGGACAAAAAGTGCCGCTTCTATTAGAGCCAAATTGACGATTTGCCGTTTAAGGCCTTATTATGCTTATTTTGCCAAAAGGAGACGATTTGATCAAAATTGGTTGTAGCGTTTGTGAGATATGGCCAAATTGTGCGATTTGGCCAAAAAGTGCCGCTTCTATTAGAGCCAAATTGACGATTTGCCGTTTAAGGCCTTATTATGCTTATTTTGCCAAAAGGAGACGATTTGAACAAAATTGGTTGTAGCGTTTGCGAGATAACGCCAAATCGTAAGATTTGGACAAAAAGTGCCCCTTCTATTAGAGCCAAATTGATGATTTGCCGTTTAAGGCCTTATTATGCTTATTTTGCCAAAAGGAGACGATTTGAACAAAATTGGTTGTAGCGTTTGCGAGATATCGCCAAATTGTGCGATTTGGCCAAAAAGTGCCGCTTCTATTAGAGCCAAATTGACGATTTGCCGTTTAAGGCCTTATTATGCTTATTTTGCCAAAAGGAGACGATTTGAACAAAATTGGTTGTAGCGTTTGCGAGATAACGCCAAATCGTAAGATTTGGACCAAAAGTGCCGCTTCTATTAGAGCCAAATTGACGATTTGCCGTTTAAGGCCTTATTATGCTTATTTTGCCAAAAGGAGACGATTTGAACAAAATTGGTTGTAGCGTTTGTGAGATATGGCCAAATTGTGCGATTTGGCCAAAAAGTGCCGCTTCTATTAGAGCCAAATTGACGATTTGCCGTTTAAGGCCTTATTATGCTTATTTTGCCAAAAGGAGACGATTTGAACAAAATTGGTTGTAGCGTTTGCGAGATAACGCCAAATCGTAAGATTTGGACAAAAAGTGCCCCTTCTATTAGAGCCAAATTGATGATTTGCCGTTTAAGGCCTTATTATGCTTATTTTGCCAAAAGGAGACGATTTGAACAAAATTGGTTGTAGCGTTTGCGAGATATCGCCAAATTGTGCGATTTGGCCAAAAAGTGCCGCTTCTATTAGAGCCAAATTGACGATTTGCCGTTTAAGGCCTTATTATGCTTATTTTGCCAAAAGGAGACGATTTGAACAAAATTGGTTGTAGCGTTTGCGAGATAACGCCAAATCGTAAGATTTGGACCAAAAGTGCCGCTTCTATTAGAGCCTAATTGATGATTTGCCGTTTAAGGCCTTATTATGCTTATTTTGCCAAAAGGAGACGATTTGAACAAAATTGGTTGTAGCGTTTGCGAGATAACGCCAAATCGTAAGATTTGGACAAAAAGTGCCGCTTCTATTAGAGCCAAATTGACGATTTGCCGATTAAGGCCTTATTATGCTTATTTTGCCAAAAGGAGACGATTTGAACAAAATTGGTTGTAGCGTTTGCGAGATAACGCCAAATCGTAAGATTTGGACAAAAAGTGCCGCTTCTAGTAGAGCCAAATTGACGATTTGCCGTTTAAGGCCTTATTATGCTTATTTTGCCAAAAGGAGACGATTTGAACAAAATTGGTTGTAGCGTTTGCGAGATAACGCCAAATCGTAAGATTTGGACAAAAAGTGCCGCTTCTATTAGAGCCAAATTGACGATTTGCCATTTAAGGCCTTATTATGCTTATTTTGCCAAAAGGAGACGATTTGAACAAAATTGGTTGTAGCGTTTGCGAGATAACGCCAAATCGTAAGATTTGGACAAAAAGTGCCGCTTCTATTAGAGCCAAATTGACGATTTGCCGATTAAGGCCTTATTATGCTTATTTTGCCAAAAGGAGACGATTTGAACAAAATTGGTTGTAGCGTTTGCGAGATAACGCCAAATCGTAAGATTTGGACAAAAAGTGCCGCTTCTATTAGAGCCAAATTGACGATTTGCCGTTTAAGGCCTTATTATGCTTATTTTGCCAAAAGGAGACGATTTGATCAAAATTGGTTGTAGCGTTTGTGAGATATGGCCAAATTGTGCGATTTGGCCAAAAAGTGCCGCTTCTATTAGAGCCAAATTGACGATTTGCCGTTTAAGGCCTTATTATGCTTATTTTGCCAAAAGGAGACGATTTGAACAAAATTGGTTGTAGCGTTTGCGAGATAACGCCAAATCGTAAGATTTGGACAAAAAGTGCCCCTTCTATTAGAGCCAAATTGATGATTTGCCCTTTAAGGCCTTATTATGCTTATTTTGCCAAAAGGAGACGATTTGAACAAAATTGGTTGTAGCGTTTGCGAGATATCGCCAAATTGTGCGATTTGGCCAAAAAGTGCCGCTTCTATTAGAGCCAAATTGACGATTTGCCGTTTAAGGCCTTATTATGCTTATTTTGCCAAAAGGAGACGATTTGAACAAAATTGGTTGTAGCGTTTGCGAGATAACGCCAAATCGTAAGATTTGGACCAAAAGTGCCGCTTCTATTAGAGCCAAATTGACGATTTGCCGTTTAAGGCCTTATTATGCTTATTTTGCCAAAAGGAGACGATTTGAACAAAATTGGTTGTAGCGTTTGTGAGATATGGCCAAATTGTGCGATTTGGCCAAAAAGTGCCGCTTCTATTAGAGCCAAATTGACGATTTGCCGTTTAAGGCCTTATTATGCTTATTTTGCCAAAAGGAGACGATTTGAACAAAATTGGTTGTAGCGTTTGCGAGATAACGCCAAATCGTAAGATTTGGACAAAAAGTGCCCCTTCTATTAGAGCCAAATTGATGATTTGCCGTTTAAGGCCTTATTATGCTTATTTTGCCAAAAGGAGACGATTTGAACAAAATTGGTTGTAGCGTTTGCGAGATATCGCCAAATTGTGCGATTTGGCCAAAAAGTGCCGCTTCTATTAGAGCCAAATTGACGATTTGCCGTTTAAGGCCTTATTATGCTTATTTTGCCAAAAGGAGACGACTTGAACAAAATTGGTTGAAGCGTTGGCGTAATATCGCCAAATTGTACGATTTGGCCAAAAAGTGCCGCTTCTATTAGAGCCAAATTGACGATTTGCCGTTTAAGGCCTTATTATGCTTATTTTGCCAAAAGGAGACGATTTGAACAAAATTGGTTGAAGCGTTGGCGTAATATGGCCAAATTGTACGATTTGGCCAAAAAGTGCCGCTTCTATTAGAGCCAAATTGACGATTTGCCGTTTAAGGCCTTATTATGCTTATTTTGCCAAAAGGAGACGATTTGATCAAAATTGGTTGTAGCGTTTGTGAGATATGGCCAAATTGTGCGATTTGGCCAAAAAGTGCCGCTTCTATTAGAGCCAAATTGACGATTTGCCGTTTAAGGCCTTATTATGCTTATTTTGCCAAAAGGAGACGATTTGAACAAAATTGGTTGTAGCGTTTGCGAGATAACGCCAAATCGTAAGATTTGGACAAAAAGTGCCCCTTCTATTAGAGCCAAATTGATGATTTGCCGTTTAAGGCCTTATTATGCTTATTTTGCCAAAAGGAGACGATTTGAACAAAATTGGTTGTAGCGTTTGCGAGATATCGCCAAATTGTGCGATTTGGCCAAAAAGTGCCGCTTCTATTAGAGCCAAATTGATGATTTGCCGTTTAAGGCCTTATTATGCTTATTTTGCCAAAAGGAGACGATTTGAACAAAATTGGTTGTAGCGTTGGCGAGATAACGCCAAATCGTAAGATTTCGACAAAAAGTGCCGCTTCTATTAGAGCCAAATTGGCGATTTGCCGTTTAAGGCCTTATTATGCTTACTTTGCCAAAAGGAGACGATTTGAACAAAATTGGTTTTAGCGTTGGCGAGATATCGCCAAATTGTGCGATTTGGCCAAAAAGTGCCGCTTCTATTAGAGCCAAATTGACGATTTGCCGTTTAAGGCCTTATTATGCTTATTTTGCCAAAAGGAGACGATTTGAACAAAATTGGTTGTAGCGTTTGCGAGATAACGCCAAATCGTAAGATTTGGACAAAAAGTGCCGCTTCTATTAGAGCCAAATTGACGATTTGCCGATTAAGGCCTTATTATGCTTATTTTGCCAAAAGGAGACGATTTGAACAAAATTGGTTGTAGCGTTTGCGAGATAACGCCAAATCGTAAGATTTGGACAAAAAGTGCCGCTTCTAGTAGAGCCAAATTGACGATTTGCCGTTTAAGGTCTTATTATGCTTATTTTGCCAAAAGGAGACGATTTGAACAAAATTGGTTGTAGCGTTTGCGAGATAACGCCAAATCGTAAGATTTGGACAAAAAGTGCCGCTTCTATTAGAGCCAAATTGACGATTTGCCATTTAAGGCCTTATTATGCTTATTTTGCCAAAAGGAGACGATTTGAACAAAATTGGTTGTAGCGTTTGCGAGATAACGCCAAATCGTAAGATTTGGACAAAAAGTGCCGCTTCTATTAGAGCCAAATTGACGATTTGCCGATTAAGGCCTTATTATGCTTATTTTGCCAAAAGGAGACGATTTGAACAAAATTGGTTGTAGCGTTTGCGAGATAACGCCAAATCGTAAGATTTGGACAAAAAGTGCCGCTTCTATTAGAGCCAAATTGACGATTTGCCGTTTAAGGCCTTATTATGCTTATTTTGCCAAAAGGAGACGATTTGAACAAAATTGGTTGTAGCGTTTGCGAGATAACGCCAAATCGTAAGATTTGGACAAAAAGTGCCCCTTCTATTAGAGCCAAATTGATGATTTGCCGTTTAAGGCCTTATTATGCTTATTTTGCCAAAAGGAGACGATTTGAACAAAATTGGTTGTAGCGTTTGCGAGATATCGCCAAATTGTGCGATTTGGCCAAAAAGTGCCGCTTCTATTAGAGCCAAATTGACGATTTGCCGTTTAAGGCCTTATTATGCTTATTTTGCCAAAAGGAGACGATTTGAACAAAATTGGTTGTAGCGTTTGTGAGATATGGCCAAATTGTGCGATTTGGCCAAAAAGTGCCGCTTCTATTAGAGCCAAATTGACGATTTGCCGTTTAAGGCCACTTATATTTCTTTACTCGTTGGGAGCAATAAAAAAAATGATTTATTTATTTTAAAATAATTACAAGTTCAAATAAAGGCAAAAATTACGTTACACTATCAGTTACGACTTTCAATCACGACAATTACACAAAGAATACTAATTAACTTAAATTTACTCCTTTTATATAAAATAAAGTTCATAGTCAGCACTATTGCATCCTGGCCGTGCGCTTCCCGCGGTGGTTCGTGGAATCCGCGTGTGGTAATTCCTCCCCCCTAAGAGTGAACTTCAATGGCATCATGGAAGTTGCACGTCCTCCCCTGTGGTTTTTGTGGATGGATCTTGGTTTCTCTTTATTCTGCTCTGTCTCCATTTCCAAAGGGTTGATAGGCAACAGAGGGCTGCAAGGTCGTATAGTAAGATGGTCCACATGCTGGGGTAGGTGACGAGTTCCTTGTAGGTGATTGGTGAAAGCGGGCTGTCCATGGCGATCTTTTCTTCTAATTCGTGGAGGTCGTCTAACTTCAAGTCAGGCAGATGCAGGCTTAAGTTTAGGTATGGCAGTTGCTGCTCCTTTTCGGCTAAGTCCGGAAATAGTATTGGCTCGGGGGTGATTTTCATAACCTTTTCGATATTTTCGGCAATAACTTTTCACTGTGATCCGGCATCCTGGAGGGATTCGGCAGATGAAAGTACCCATTAAGTTGCGCTTTTCGTTTAGCGAATTGGGGCAAAACATTTGAACGGTTTCCCTTTTTGGCAATACCATTACCCACTTATGTGTCTCGTCTAGCCGATTGAGGATTGGTTCAGTGACTTTGGCCTCTATTTGGTGGCAATTTGAAGTCTCTCCATCTCTCTGAAGTATCTGGACCTCGCAAGGCGAGTTGCTTCCTATTTCTTCTAATCGAGAATTTGGACAAAGGTATCTTTCTGGCATTAGTTTTTGACAGTTTTCCCTGGTGTACATGTAGTACAATCTGTCCGTGATCAGATACTTATTTCGAGACATTATAAACTTAAACTGACCTTGATGTTGGATTGGGACTGCATATAGATGGAAAAGGTCAAAGGATCGGTTATGTGCGATGAGAACATGTAATATATGAATGATTCGTAGTTGCGACATGAAGCTTTCTGGTTTAATGGTTTTGGCTATTATTGGTATGTTACTTTGTATGGCCTGTAGAGGTAATTGACCTTCATCCAACTGGTTTCGTAACAATTGTAATTCGGTATAAAGTTCTTGATTCGTAATAATGGTTGGATGTAGGACTCCCAATTGAGAAAATATCATTGAATTTTCGATGTCTTGCAAAATCGAATCAACTACTTCGTACATGTTAATAAAATCATTATTAAGTTCCACAAATAACATAAAGTTCCTCCCTGAATTTATCTCGTTCAAATAAGGACGTATTTGATTAATTTTTTCCTCGATCATTTTGTCATTTTTATAGAGTTGCTGTAGAGTTTGATTAAATCGCTCAATAACTGATTTCGATAGTGTCCCTTGATTCATTACTTTTGTCTGGAGTATTTGTTGGTTGGTCTCTAAGTTTTTTATTAGGTTGTTGTATCGATCTCCGTCGGCTGAATCTAAATTTCCCGAGATTAGTTTAAATGCTGTTCCTAACACATTTACTAATCCTCGTTTTTGTCTAAAGTTTTGGGGTGGAATAATTTCGTTTAATCGTCTCTCAACTTTTTCCTTTAGGAATTTTAGCATTTCAAGAGAGTTTCGGATTTTAATGGTATACTTTTCAAAGGGTTCCGATACGTTAGTGTAAGTTAGGAGATGAGTGGTTTGTAAGTGAAGTCGTTTTATCTGGTTCACTATTGGTTGCATGTCGTAGTAGTGAATCAAGGTATGTACGTGATGAATAACTGAAGCTTTCCCTATCCTTATTGGGATTATACCAGGGTTGTCCGTAAATTCTTTCGTTTCGATTGTTTCTTGCACTTCTGTTTCGTCTATTACATCGGTTAATTTGATCTTACAGTGTTTAAATCTCAGTAAGGGGTGTTTGAAATTTTTCGTTATTAGCTTACTGAACTCAGGGTATAGATTTGGATCTTCAAAGTATAGAGAGTATAATTTTTGTAGGTTCACATATTCCTTAATAAATTTCATTAAATCGTACTCCAAATTATTCTCAGATAACTGTAGCAAAAACCTTTTCTTTTTTCCAAATAATGTTATTTGTTTTGTTTTAGCTGGCGAGTAATAAACACGTGATATTATAACTTGATGGGCGCCGTAATTTACAGCTGTCTCTTGCATTGGTATTCCCACGACGGGATGTTGTTCGTTGTTGGAATGCACGGTATTTCCATCGTCAGCATTTCCGGCGTTCATCATCTCTGGTATATCGTTATTGTCACGTTCCGTGTCTGGTTGAGCCATAACTGAAACCTGATCTATATCCATTTCCTCTGGTCGTGTTCGACTCGTGGATTCTTCGAATTTACTTGCTTTTAATGATTCGTTGATTTCTTCCATGTATTGTTCAAGGTTACTGATATCATCTGTTTCATTCACGTGTATCTCGATTCGACTTAGGGCGTCAGCGTTCATATTTAGTTTGCCTTTCTTATAAAAAATATCAGAAAATTCATTGCATAATTCAATTATTTTCCCTTTTTCTTCTTGGTTCTTATGTTCTATTCTGATTAGAGATGAAACGGGCAAATCCGTTAATTCGTTATTACTTTCCATATGATTAATACTACCTTTTGTTAGATTACTAAATTCTTCAACCTCGATTGGTTCGGAAATATCTAAAGTAATCGGTTCACACATATTATTTTTTATTGTGGTGATCGCTTCACCATTTGTAGCTACGGATATAAAATTTGGTATCTCGCAGTTATCTACCTTAGTATAAGGGTTCATTATTTCACCTTTTTTAATATTCCTTCTTATCCTTACAACTTGTTCGGTACGCGGACTTACAGTAACGAAATTAGTTTGTGGTTTTACCTTATAATACTTTAAGGGTATGTGTGCATAAGGGGTAATTAAGTATCCCTTATCGTAATCCAATTTTGCCTGTAACAATTTCAAATTATCTATCCCGATCAGCCCATCAAAGATGTGATGGAACTTGAAGAGATAGAATTTCATAAATGATTCTTCCGGTAGATTGAAAATTTTTGATGCCGGTACATTAGTACTGTACTTATGGGCTGATTGCTGATATACCGTCGATACGATAAATGGTTCTGGTTTAATGAAATTTTGAAAATATTTATTTGCTAAGTCTGGGTCGATGAATGATGTAGTTGAACCACTATCTATCAAAAATTTTAAATTATATTCCGGGAATATTATATAAGATAATTCACTAGATGCTAAATTATTTAAATGAATAATTTCCGGTGTTATTTGCCGTCGCCGTCGAGGCTTGTTGCATGAAAAATTTCCGTCCACATCCTCCGTGCAAGAATGTGCTGACGCTGCATTCTCGAAACTGCGAGAACTATGCAGCGAACGTTCGCACGGAAGTGTCATGTTACAACGGCGTGTGCGGTTCGTCGCTCTAATGTCGGTGTCGTTTTCACATTCTTCCGTTGTGTGATATAATTCTTCGACTACAAAGTTTGGATTGCGATTCGTGTTAAATGGCCTCTGTTGAAAATTTGATTGGGGTCGAAAATTTTTAGATGTATTACGGGTTGACACGCTCATAGGGGTAGGCTTTGGTAATGGCCTATTTTGGTTGGGTCTAAATACGTTTGTGGATGGTCTTTGCGTAGAATTTTGAGTATTGGCGAAATTGTTAGCTCTGAATGGGGGTGATTGTTGGCTTTGAAAGCTAGTGGGCCTGAATGGTGACTGTTGCGGGAATGAAAAATTGTTTGGTCTAGAAAAAGTTTGCTGTTGGAAATTGGAAAAATTATTTGCATTGGAATTAAAATTATTATTTTGAGGCCTCCTAGAGGTTTGGCTATTTTGTCCTCTAGGATATTGGGGTCTTGTATGGGTCTGAAAATAGTGGATATTATCCTCTTCGATTACGAACTGTAAAGCCGTAGGGAGATTTGGGGGTCGCATACACCTAATTGTGGTGCCTAAGGTTCTTTAAGTCCTGAAAGAAATGTCTTCAAGGCTAATTCGTTGTATAAATCCCTTTTAAGATTTTTCCCAGCTTCAGTTAATTCATGCGCACTGACGTAAGAGCAAAGTAGATTTAAAATATGCAAAATCCTGTCATAAAATTGACTCGGCGATTCGGAATTAAGTTGGCGGAGCATAACCAAATCCCTGTTTAAACATGCCTCGTCTCTCTGGTCGGCAAAGTGCCTGCTTAAAATATTTTTTAATTCTGCCCAGTTCGATACCTTCTGGGTTCCCAACACTAATTTTGCATTACCCGTTAGTTTACCAATTATGCAATTTAAAAGATACACATTTTGAAAGTGATTTGGTTGCTGGGCCAAGTAAAATGAGTCAATGACTGAATCACATATCGATAGATATCTTCCTAAATCATTAGGGTTACCGTCAAATTCAGGGATGCACTTCAAGTATTCGGGTTTGAAATCGGCCATGACTGAACGCACACTCGTGTTAGATTTTATGGTACGTGAGACTTTGGAATTGTCGGGATTAGAGTCAGTTGAAGTTTCTACTATGGTCAGGGTTTCTAACTGATTAAGTAACTGATCTACACTTGACATCGATTGTACTTACAGTATCAGGATGATGCCTCTCAGGAACATATGGTTGCTTTCTTTGCCTTGATTGGATCTGGATCTGGTCCACTGGTCCAAGCTTCTTCTTCTAATTTCTTTCCTCTTCACTGGTTCGGTAGTTCGCGGTTAGTTCATTAACGTCGATTCGTTAATAAGCCCGAAAACTTATCCGTTACGACTGCGCCACTTATATTTCTTTACTCGTTGGGAGCAATAAAAAAAATGATTTATTTATTTTAAAATAATTACAAGTTCAAATAAAGGCAAAAATTACGTTACACTATCAGTTACGACTTTCAATCACGACAATTACACAAAGAATACTAATTAACTTAAATTTACTCCTTTTATATAAAATAAAGTTCATAGTCAGCACTATTGCATCCTGGCCGTGCGCTTCCCGCGGTGGTTCGTGGAATCCGCGTGTGGTAATTGGCCTTATTATGCTTATTTTGCCAAAAGGAGACGATTTGAACAAAATTGGTTGTAGCGTTTGCGAGATAACGCCAAATCGTAAGATTTGGACAAAAAGTGCCCCTTCTATTAGAGCCAAATTGATGATTTGCCGTTTAAGGCCTTATTATGCTTATTTTGCCAAAAGGAGACGATTTGAACAAAATTGGTTGTAGCGTTTGCGAGATATCGCCAAATTGTGCGATTTGGCCAAAAAGTGCCGCTTCTATTAGAGCCAAATTGATGATTTGCCGTTTAAGGCCTTATTATGCTTATTTTGCCAAAAGGAGACGATTTGAACAAAATTGGTTGTAGCGTTGGCGAGATAACGCCAAATCGTAAGATTTCGACAAAAAGTGCCGCTTCTATTAGAGCCAAATTGGCGATTTGCCGTTTAAGGCCTTATTATGCTTACTTTGCCAAAAGGAGACGATTTGAACAAAATTGGTTTTAGCGTTGGCGAGATATCGCCAAATTGTGCGATTTGGCCAAAAAGTGCCGCTTCTATTAGAGCCAAATTGACGATTTGCCGTTTAAGGCCTTATTATGCTTATTTTGCCAAAAGGAGACGATTTGAACAAAATTGGTTGAAGCGTTGGCGTAATATGGCCAAATTGTACGATTTGGCCAAAAAGTGCCGCTTCTATTAGAGCCAAATTGACGATTTGCCGTTTAAGGCCTTATTATGCTTATTTTGCCAAAAGGAGACGATTTGATCAAAATTGGTTGTAGCGTTTGTGAGATATGGCCAAATTGTGCGATTTGGCCAAAAAGTGCCGCTTCTATTAGAGCCAAATTGACGATTTGCCGTTTAAGGCCTTATTATGCTTATTTTGCCAAAAGGAGACGATTTGAACAAAATTGGTTGTAGCGTTTGCGAGATAACGCCAAATCGTAAGATTTGGACAAAAAGTGCCCCTTCTATTAGAGCCAAATTGATGATTTGCCGTTTAAGGCCTTATTATGCTTATTTTGCCAAAAGGAGACGATTTGAACAAAATTGGTTGTAGCGTTTGCGAGATATCGCCAAATTGTGCGATTTGGCCAAAAAGTGCCGCTTCTATTAGAGCCAAATTGATGATTTGCCGTTTAAGGCCTTATTATGCTTATTTTGCCAAAAGGAGACGATTTGAACAAAATTGGTTGTAGCGTTGGCGAGATAACGCCAAATCGTAAGATTTCGACAAAAAGTGCCGCTTCTATTAGAGCCAAATTGGCGATTTGCCGTTTAAGGCCTTATTATGCTTACTTTGCCAAAAGGAGACGATTTGAACAAAATTGGTTTTAGCGTTGGCGAGATATCGCCAAATTGTGCGATTTGGCCAAAAAGTGCCGCTTCTATTAGAGCCAAATTGACGATTTGCCGTTTAAGGCCTTATTATGCTTATTTTGCCAAAAGGAGACGATTTGAACAAAATTGGTTGTAGCGTTTGCGAGATAACGCCAAATCGTAAGATTTGGACAAAAAGTGCCGCTTCTATTAGAGCCAAATTGACGATTTGCCGATTAAGGCCTTATTATGCTTATTTTGCCAAAAGGAGACGATTTGAACAAAATTGGTTGTAGCGTTTGCGAGATAACGCCAAATCGTAAGATTTGGACAAAAAGTGCCGCTTCTAGTAGAGCCAAATTGACGATTTGCCGTTTAAGGCCTTATTATGCTTATTTTGCCAAAAGGAGACGATTTGAACAAAATTGGTTGTAGCGTTTGCGAGATAACGCCAAATCGTAAGATTTGGACAAAAAGTGCCGCTTCTATTAGAGCCAAATTGACGATTTGCCATTTAAGGCCTTATTATGCTTATTTTGCCAAAAGGAGACGATTTGAACAAAATTGGTTGTAGCGTTTGCGAGATAACGCCAAATCGTAAGATTTGGACAAAAAGTGCCGCTTCTATTAGAGCCAAATTGACGATTTGCCGATTAAGGCCTTATTATGCTTATTTTGCCAAAAGGAGACGATTTGAACAAAATTGGTTGTAGCGTTTGCGAGATAACGCCAAATCGTAAGATTTGGACAAAAAGTGCCGCTTCTATTAGAGCCAAATTGACGATTTGCCGTTTAAGGCCTTATTATGCTTATTTTGCCAAAAGGAGACGATTTGAACAAAATTGGTTGTAGCGTTTGCGAGATAACGCCAAATCGTAAGATTTGGACAAAAAGTGCCCCTTCTATTAGAGCCAAATTGATGATTTGCCGTTTAAGGCCTTATTATGCTTATTTTGCCAAAAGGAGACGATTTGAACAAAATTGGTTGTAGCGTTTGCGAGATATCGCCAAATTGTGCGATTTGGCCAAAAAGTGCCGCTTCTATTAGAGCCAAATTGACGATTTGCCGTTTAAGGCCTTATTATGCTTATTTTGCCAAAAGGAGACGATTTGAACAAAATTGGTTGTAGCGTTTGCGAGATAACGCCAAATCGTAAGATTTGGACCAAAAGTGCCGCTTCTATTAGAGCCAAATTGACGATTTGCCGTTTAAGGCCTTATTATGCTTATTTTGCCAAAAGGAGACGATTTGAACAAAATTGGTTGTAGCGTTTGTGAGATATGGCCAAATTGTGCGATTTGGCCAAAAAGTGCCGCTTCTATTAGAGCCAAATTGACGATTTGCCGTTTAAGGCCTTATTATGCTTATTTTGCCAAAAGGAGACGATTTGAACAAAATTGGTTGTAGCGTTTGCGAGATAACGCCAAATCGTAAGATTTGGACAAAAAGTGCCCCTTCTATTAGAGCCAAATTGATGATTTGCCGTTTAAGGCCTTATTATGCTTATTTTGCCAAAAGGAGACGATTTGAACAAAATTGGTTGTAGCGTTTGCGAGATATCGCCAAATTGTGCGATTTGGCCAAAAAGTGCCGCTTCTATTAGAGCCAAATTGATGATTTGCCGTTTAAGGCCTTATTATGCTTATTTTGCCAAAAGGAGACGATTTGAACAAAATTGGTTGTAGCGTTGGCGAGATAACGCCAAATCGTAAGATTTCGACAAAAAGTGCCGCTTCTATTAGAGCCAAATTGGCGATTTGCCGTTTAAGGCCTTATTATGCTTACTTTGCCAAAAGGAGACGATTTGAACAAAATTGGTTTTAGCGTTGGCGAGATATCGCCAAATTGTGCGATTTGGCCAAAAAGTGCCGCTTCTATTAGAGCCAAATTGACGATTTGCCGTTTAAGGCCTTATTATGCTTATTTTGCCAAAAGGAGACGATTTGAACAAAATTGGTTGTAGCGTTTGCGAGATAACGCCAAATCGTAAGATTTGGACAAAAAGTGCCGCTTCTATTAGAGCCAAATTGACGATTTGCCGTTTAAGGCCTTATTATGCTTATTTTGCCAAAAGGAGACGATTTGATCAAAATTGGTTGTGGCGTTTGTGAGATATGGCCAAATTGTGCGATTTGGCCAAAAAGTGCCGCTTCTATTAGAGCCAAATTGACGATTTGCCGTTTAAGGCCTTATTATGCTTATTTTGCCAAAAGGAGACGATTTGAACAAAATTGGTTGTAGCGTTTGCGAGATATCGCCAAATTGTGCGATTTGGCCAAAAAGTGCCGCTTCTATTAGAGCCAAATTGACGATTTGCCGTTTAAGGCCTTATTATGCTTATTTTGCCAAAAGGAGACGATTTGAACAAAATTGGTTTGTAGCGTTTGCGAGATAACGCCAAATAGTAAGATTTGGACAAAAAGTGCCGCTTCTATTAGAGCCAAATTGACGATTTGCCGTTTAAGGCCTTGTTATGCTTATTTTGCCAAAAGGAGACGATTTGAACAAAATTGGTTGTAGCGTTTGCGAGATAACGCCAAATCGTAAGATTTGGACAAAAAGTGCCGCTTCTATTAGAGCCAAATTGACGATTTGCCGATTAAGGCCTTATTATGCTTATTTTGCCAAAAGGAGACGATTTGAGCAAAATTGGTTGTAGCGTTTGCGAGATAACGCCAAATCGTAAGATTTGGACAAAAAGTGCCGCTTCTAGTAGAGCCAAATTGACGATTTGCCGTTTAAGGCCTTATTATGCTTATTTTGCCAAAAGGAGACGATTTGAACAAAATTGGTTGTAGCGTTTGCGAGATAACGCCAAATCGTAAGATTTGGACAAAAAGTGCCGCTTCTATTAGAGCCAAATTGACGATTTGCCATTTAAGGCCTTATTATGCTTATTTTGCCAAAAGGAGACGATTTGAACAAAATTGGTTGTAGCGTTTGCGAGATAACGCCAAATCGTAAGATTTGGACAAAAAGTGCCGCTTCTATTAGAGCCAAATTGACGATTTGCCGATTAAGGCCTTATTATGCTTATTTTGCCAAAAGGAGACGATTTGAACAAAATTGGTTGTAGCGTTTGCGAGATAACGCCAAATCGTAAGATTTGGACATAAAGTGCCGCTTCTATTAGAGCCAAATTGACGATTTGCCGTTTAAGGCCTTATTATGCTTATTTTGCCAAAAGGAGACGATTTGATCAAAATTGGTTGTAGCGTTTGTGAGATATGGCCAAATTGTGCGATTTGGCCAAAAAGTGCCGCTTCTATTAGAGCCAAATTGACGATTTGCCGTTTAAGGCCTTATTATGCTTATTTTGCCAAAAGGAGACGATTTGAACAAAATTGGTTGTAGCGTTTGCGAGATAACGCCAAATCGTAAGATTTGGACAAAAAGTGCCCCTTCTATTAGAGCCAAATTGATGATTTGCCGTTTAAGGCCTTATTATGCTTATTTTGCCAAAAGGAGACGATTTGAACAAAATTGGTTGTAGCGTTTGCGAGATATCGCCAAATTGTGCGATTTGGCCAAAAAGTGCCGCTTCTATTAGAGCCAAATTGACGATTTGCCGTTTAAGGCCTTATTATGCTTATTTTGCCAAAAGGAGACGATTTGAACAAAATTGGTTGTAGCGTTTGCGAGATAACGCCAAATCGTAAGATTTGGACCAAAAGTGCCGCTTCTATTAGAGCCAAATTGACGATTTGCCGTTTAAGGCCTTATTATGCTTATTTTGCCAAAAGGAGACGATTTGAACAAAATTGGTTGTAGCGTTTGTGAGATATGGCCAAATTGTGCGATTTGGCCAAAAAGTGCCGCTTCTATTAGAGCCAAATTGACGATTTGCCGTTTAAGGCCTTATTATGCTTATTTTGCCAAAAGGAGACGATTTGAACAAAATTGGTTGTAGCGTTTGCGAGATAACGCCAAATCGTAAGATTTGGACAAAAAGTGCCCCTTCTATTAGAGCCAAATTGATGATTTGCCGTTTAAGGCCTTATTATGCTTATTTTGCCAAAAGGAGACGATTTGAACAAAATTGGTTGTAGCGTTTGCGAGATATCGCCAAATTGTGCGATTTGGCCAAAAAGTGCCGCTTCTATTAGAGCCAAATTGATGATTTGCCGTTTAAGGCCTTATTATGCTTATTTTGCCAAAAGGAGACGATTTGAACAAAATTGGTTGTAGCGTTGGCGAGATAACGCCAAATCGTAAGATTTCGACAAAAAGTGCCGCTTCTATTAGAGCCAAATTGGCGATTTGCCGTTTAAGGCCTTATTATGCTTACTTTGCCAAAAGGAGACGATTTGAACAAAATTGGTTTTAGCGTTGGCGAGATATCGCCAAATTGTGCGATTTGGCCAAAAAGTGCCGCTTCTATTAGAGCCAAATTGACGATTTGCCGTTTAAGGCCTTATTATGCTTATTTTGCCAAAAGGAGACGATTTGAACAAAATTGGTTGTAGCGTTTGCGAGATAACGCCAAATCGTAAGATTTGGACAAAAAGTGCCGCTTCTATTAGAGCCAAATTGACGATTTGCCGTTTAAGGCCTTATTATGCTTATTTTGCCAAAAGGAGACGATTTGATCAAAATTGGTTGTAGCGTTTGTGAGATATGGCCAAATTGTGCGATTTGGCCAAAAAGTGCCGCTTCTATTAGAGCCAAATTGACGATTTGCCGTTTAAGGCCTTATTATGCTTATTTTGCCAAAAGGAGACGATTTGAACAAAATTGGTTGTAGCGTTTGCGAGATATCGCCAAATTGTGCGATTTGGCCAAAAAGTGCCGCTTCTATTAGAGCCAAATTGACGATTTGCCGTTTAAGGCCTTATTATGCTTATTTTGCCAAAAGGAGACGATTTGAACAAAATTGGTTGTAGCGTTTGCGAGATAACGCCAAATAGTAAGATTTGGACAAAAAGTGCCGCTTCTATTAGAGCCAAATTGACGATTTGCCGTTTAAGGCCTTGTTATGCTTATTTTGCCAAAAGGAGACGATTTGAACAAAATTGGTTGTAGCGTTTGCGAGATAACGCCAAATCGTAAGATTTGGACAAAAAGTGCCGCTTCTATTAGAGCCAAATTGACGATTTGCCGATTAAGGCCTTATTATGCTTATTTTGCCAAAAGGAGACGATTTGAGCAAAATTGGTTGTAGCGTTTGCGAGATAACGCCAAATCGTAAGATTTGGACAAAAAGTGCCGCTTCTAGTAGAGCCAAATTGACGATTTGCCGTTTAAGGCCTTATTATGCTTATTTTGCCAAAAGGAGACGATTTGAACAAAATTGGTTGTAGCGTTTGCGAGATAACGCCAAATCGTAAGATTTGGACAAAAAGTGCCGCTTCTATTAGAGCCAAATTGACGATTTGCCATTTAAGGCCTTATTATGCTTATTTTGCCAAAAGGAGACGATTTGAACAAAATTGGTTGTAGCGTTTGCGAGATAACGCCAAATCGTAAGATTTGGACAAAAAGTGCCGCTTCTATTAGAGCCAAATTGACGATTTGCCGATTAAGGCCTTATTATGCTTATTTTGCCAAAAGGAGACGATTTGAACAAAATTGGTTGTAGCGTTTGCGAGATAACGCCAAATCGTAAGATTTGGACATAAAGTGCCGCTTCTATTAGAGCCAAATTGACGATTTGCCGTTTAAGGCCTTATTATGCTTATTTTGCCAAAAGGAGACGATTTGATCAAAATTGGTTGTAGCGTTTGTGAGATATGGCCAAATTGTGCGATTTGGCCAAAAAGTGCCGCTTCTATTAGAGCCAAATTGACGATTTGCCGTTTAAGGCCTTATTATGCTTATTTTGCCAAAAGGAGACGATTTGAACAAAATTGGTTGTAGCGTTTGCGAGATAACGCCAAATCGTAAGATTTGGACAAAAAGTGCCCCTTCTATTAGAGCCAAATTGATGATTTGCCGTTTAAGGCCTTATTATGCTTATTTTGCCAAAAGGAGACGATTTGAACAAAATTGGTTGTAGCGTTTGCGAGATATCGCCAAATTGTGCGATTTGGCCAAAAAGTGCCGCTTCTATTAGAGCCAAATTGACGATTTGCCGTTTAAGGCCTTATTATGCTTATTTTGCCAAAAGGAGACGATTTGAACAAAATTGGTTGTAGCGTTTGCGAGATAACGCCAAATCGTAAGATTTGGACAAAAAGTGCCGCTTCTATTAGAGCCAAATTGACGATATGCCGTTTAAGGCCTTATTATGCTTATTTTGCCAAAAGGAGACGATTTGAACAAAATTGGTTGTAGCGTTTGCGAGATAACGCCAAATCGTAAGATTTGGACAAAAAGTGCCGCTTCTATTAGAGCCAAATTGATGATTTGCCGTTTAAGGCCTTATTATGCTTATTTTGCCAAAAGGAGACGATTTGAACAAAATTGGTTGTAGCGTTTGCGAGATAACGCCAAATCGTAAGATTTGGACAAAAAGTGCCGCTTCTAGTAGAGCCAAATTGACGATTTGCCGTTTAAGGCCTTATTATGCTTATTTTGCCAAAAGGAGACGATTTGAACAAAATTGGTTGTAGCGTTTGCGAGATAACGCCAAATCGTAAGATTTTTTTTTTTTTTTTTTTTTTTTTTTTTTTGGGGGACGCGACCCCGGGGATAAAAAATCTTGCCTGAAGACGATACTGGTGCCCGTGCATCCAGCCTGTGTGGGGTTTCACCCACTAAAAAACCCCGTAAATTCAAAGAAAAATTGAGCAAACTCAATTTATTCTTAATCGCGCTTTTTGGGTCGCTTTTGTGTTGGGTCGTTAATTATCAGAGTCAAACGGTATCACCGCTCTTTGCTCTGTAATCTTAATTGGGCCCTTGCGTACCTCTTTACGGGAATTTCATGTTATTCCCGAGGACTTTGGCTATTGTTGACCCGCCGACTGGGTTTTATTGCCATCTTTATTGTCCTTTTTGCGCTTTCTGTGTTGCCGGCTGTGTTCCTTCGGAATTTATCTTTTATTGCAGCAATGAGTTTAAAGTACCAGAACGGCTATCTGGCCTTTTTAAATTCGTTACTGCAGAAGGTTTTTGGTTCCTTGTCCTCGTTTTTTATTACAAGACTTTTGGCTCGTAGATCCTATGCAGTATGGTTTTAGTACCCTTAACCGTTGTCAAACAATTGGTGTTTGGGTCTTTTGTACGGAATGTAGTATACCGTGCTATAGTCCGTTGCCGCTTTAATTAGCTCGTTCGGGTGGTCTTCTGCTTCTTGGAATATCTTCGTTGCATGTTTCTTCATTACGTCGGTCATCGTTTCGTATTTGAGGTCTTCTTTGATTCTATTATTACTAACATACCATGGCGCATTTATTGCTGTCCTTAAGGCAATATTTTCAACTGCTTGGAGTTTCTTTAATTGCCAATTGGATACATGTCCCCATGCGGACGATGCATATGTTAGCTGTGGTTGAATCACTGTTTTAACTAGTGTGATTTTATTTTTGAGCGGCAACTTGGACTTTCTACTTATCATAGGATAAAGTTTGGCCCTTGTCAATCTTGCTTTGTTTCTTGTTTTGCTTATGTGGTCTTTCCATGTAAGTTTCTCGTCCATATCTACTCCCAAGTACGTGACTTTTTTGGTCCACTGTATTTGTTTGTTGTAAATTCTGACTGTGTCTTCTGTCTTGATTTTTTGTTTCCTTGTGAAAACAATGGCTTGAGTTTTATCAGCGTTTATTTTGATTTTCCATTTGGAAAACCATTTTTCTAACTGTGTAATTTCTTCTTGTAAGAACCTGGTTAGTAGTTTACCATTCCACGATCTTGCAAGTATTGCAGTATCATCTGCGAATCGTAAGATTTGGACAGATTTGGACAAAAAGTGCCGCTTCTATTAGAGCCAAATTGACGATTTGCCATTTAAGGCCTTATTATGCTTATTTTGCCAAAAGGAGACGATTTGAACAAAATTGGTTGTAGTGTTTGCGAGATAACGCCAAATCGTAAGATTTGGACAAAAAGTGCCGCTTCTATTAGAGCCAAATTGACGATTTGCCGTTTAAGGCCTTATTATGCTTATTTTGCCAAAAGGAGACGATTTGAACAAAATTGGTTGTAGCGTTTGCGAGATATCGCCAAATTGTACGATTTGGCCAAAAAGTGCCGCGTCTATTAGAGCCGAATTGACGATTTGCCGTTTAAGGCCTTATTATGCTTATTTTGCCAAAAGGCGACGATTTGAACAAAATTGGTTGTAGCGTTTGCGAGATAACGCCAAATAGTAAGATTTGGACAAAAAGTGCCCCTTCTATTAGAGCAAAATTGACGATTTGCCGTTTAAGGCCTTATTATGCTTATTTTGCCAAAAGGAGACGATTTGAACAAAATTGGTTGTAGCGTTTGCGAGATAACGCCAAATCGTAAGATTTGGCCAAAAAGTGCCGCGTCTATTAGAGCCAAATTGACGATTTGCCGTTTAAGGCCTTATTATGCTTATTTTGCCAAAAGGAGACGATTTGAACAAAATTGGTTGTAGCGTTTGCGAGATAACGCCAAATAGTAAGATTTGGACAAAAAGTGCCCCTTCTATTAGAGCCAAATTGACGATTTGCCGATTAAGGCCTTATTATGCTTATTTTGCCAAAAGGAGACGATTTGAACAAAATTGGTTGTAGCGTTTGCGAGATAACGCCAAATCGTAAGATTTGGACAAAAAGTGCCGCTTCTAGTAGAGCCAAATTGACGATTTGCCGTTTAAGGCCTTATTATGCTTATTTTGCCAAAAGGAGACGATTTGAACAAAATTGGTTGTAGCGTTTGCGAGATAACGCCAAATCGTAAGATTTGGACAAAAAGTGCCGCTTCTATTAGAGCCAAATTGACGATTTGCCATTTAAGGCCTTATTATGCTTATTTTGCCAAAAGGAGACGATTTGAACAAAATTGGTTGTAGCGTTTGCGAGATAACGCCAAATCGTAAGATTTGGACAAAAAGTGCCGCTTCTATTAGAGCCAAATTGACGATTTGCCGATTAAGGCCTTATTATGCTTATTTTGCCAAAAGGAGACGATTTGAACAAAATTGGTTGTAGCGTTTGCGAGATAACGCCAAATCGTAAGATTTGGACATAAAGTGCCGCTTCTATTAGAGCCAAATTGACGATTTGCCGTTTAAGGCCTTATTATGCTTATTTTGCCAAAAGGAGACGATTTGATCAAAATTGGTTGTAGCGTTTGTGAGATATGGCCAAATTGTGCGATTTGGCCAAAAAGTGCCGCTTCTATTAGAGCCAAATTGACGATTTGCCGTTTAAGGCCTTATTATGCTTATTTTGCCAAAAGGAGACGATTTGAACAAAATTGGTTGTAGCGTTTGCGAGATAACGCCAAATCGTAAGATTTGGACAAAAAGTGCCCCTTCTATTAGAGCCAAATTGATGATTTGCCGTTTAAGGCCTTATTATGCTTATTTTGCCAAAAGGAGACGATTTGAACAAAATTGGTTGTAGCGTTTGCGAGATATCGCCAAATTGTGCGATTTGGCCAAAAAGTGCCGCTTCTATTAGAGCCAAATTGACGATTTGCCGTTTAAGGCCTTATTATGCTTATTTTGCCAAAAGGAGACGATTTGAACAAAATTGGTTGTAGCGTTTGCGAGATAACGCCAAATCGTAAGATTTGGACAAAAAGTGCCGCTTCTATTAGAGCCAAATTGACGATATGCCGTTTAAGGCCTTATTATGCTTATTTTGCCAAAAGGAGACGATTTGAACAAAATTGGTTGTAGCGTTTGCGAGATAACGCCAAATCGTAAGATTTGGACAAAAAGTGCCGCTTCTATTAGAGCCAAATTGATGATTTGCCGTTTAAGGCCTTATTATGCTTATTTTGCCAAAAGGAGACGATTTGAACAAAATTGGTTGTAGCGTTTGCGAGATAACGCCAAATCGTAAGATTTGGACAAAAAGTGCCGCTTCTAGTAGAGCCAAATTGACGATTTGCCGTTTAAGGCCTTATTATGCTTATTTTGCCAAAAGGAGACGATTTGAACAAAATTGGTTGTAGCGTTTGCGAGATAACGCCAAATCGTAAGATTTTTTTTTTTTTTTTTTTTTTTTTTTTTTTTTGGGGGACGCGACCCCGGGGATAAAAAATCTTGCCTGAAGACGATACTGGTGCCCGTGCATCCAGCCTGTGTGGGGTTTCACCCACTAAAAAACCCCGTAAATTCAAAGAAAAATTGAGCAAACTCAATTTATTCTTAATCGCGCTTTTTGGGTCGCTTTTGTGTTGGGTCGTTAATTATCAGAGTCAAACGGTATCACCGCTCTTTGCTCTGTAATCTTAATTGGGCCCTTGCGTACCTCTTTACGGGAATTTCATGTTATTCCCGAGGACTTTGGCTATTGTTGACCCGCCGACTGGGTTTTATTGCCATCTTTATTGTCCTTTTTGCGCTTTCTGTGTTGCCGGCTGTGTTCCTTCGGAATTTATCTTTTATTGCAGCAATGAGTTTAAAGTACCAGAACGGCTATCTGGCCTTTTTAAATTCGTTACTGCAGAAGGTTTTTGGTTCCTTGTCCTCGTTTTTTATTACAAGACTTTTGGCTCGTAGATCCTATGCAGTATGGTTTTAGTACCCTTAACCGTTGTCAAACAATTGGTGTTTGGGTCTTTTGTACGGAATGTAGTATACCGTGCTATAGTCCGTTGCCGCTTTAATTAGCTCGTTCGGGTGGTCTTCTGCTTCTTGGAATATCTTCGTTGCATGTTTCTTCATTACGTCGGTCATCGTTTCGTATTTGAGGTCTTCTTTGATTCTATTATTACTAACATACCATGGCGCATTTATTGCTGTCCTTAAGGCAATATTTTCAACTGCTTGGAGTTTCTTTAATTGCCAATTGGATACATGTCCCCATGCGGACGATGCATATGTTAGCTGTGGTTGAATCACTGTTTTAACTAGTGTGATTTTATTTTTGAGCGGCAACTTGGACTTTCTACTTATCATAGGATAAAGTTTGGCCCTTGTCAATCTTGCTTTGTTTCTTGTTTTGCTTATGTGGTCTTTCCATGTAAGTTTCTCGTCCATATCTACTCCCAAGTACGTGACTTTTTTGGTCCACTGTATTTGTTTGTTGTAAATTCTGACTGTGTCTTCTGTCTTGATTTTTTGTTTCCTTGTGAAAACAATGGCTTGAGTTTTATCAGCGTTTATTTTGATTTTCCATTTGGAAAACCATTTTTCTAACTGTGTAATTTCTTCTTGTAAGAACCTGGTTAGTAGTTTACCATTCCACGATCTTGCAAGTATTGCAGTATCATCTGCGAATCGTAAGATTTGGACAGATTTGGACAAAAAGTGCCGCTTCTATTAGAGCCAAATTGACGATTTGCCATTTAAGGCCTTATTATGCTTATTTTGCCAAAAGGAGACGATTTGAACAAAATTGGTTGTAGTGTTTGCGAGATAACGCCAAATCGTAAGATTTGGACAAAAAGTGCCGCTTCTATTAGAGCCAAATTGACGATTTGCCGTTTAAGGCCTTATTATGCTTATTTTGCCAAAAGGAGACGATTTGAACAAAATTGGTTGTAGCGTTTGCGAGATATCGCCAAATTGTACGATTTGGCCAAAAAGTGCCGCGTCTATTAGAGCCAAATTGACGATTTGCCGTTTAAGGCCTTATTATGCTTATTTTGCCAAAAGGAGACGATTTGAACAAAATTGGTTGTAGCGTTTGCGAGATAACGCCAAATAGTAAGATTTGGACAAAAAGTGCCCCTTCTATTAGAGCCAAATTGACGATTTGCCGTTTAAGGCCTTATTATGCTTATTTTGCCAAAAGGAGACGATTTGAACAAAATTGGTTGTAGCGTTTGCGAGATAACGCCAAATCGTAAGATTTGGCCAAAAAGTGCCGCGTCTATTAGAGCCAAATTGACGATTTGCCGTTTAAGGCCTTATTATGCTTATTTTGCCAAAAGGAGACGATTTGAACAAAATTGGTTGTAGCGTTTGCGAGATAACGCCAAATAGTAAGATTTGGACAAAAAGTGCCCCTTCTATTAGAGCCAAATTGACGATTTGCCGTTTAAGGCCTTATTATGCTTATTTTGCCAAAAGGAGACGATTTGAACAAAATTGGTTGTAGCGTTTCCGCGATATCGCCAAATTGTGCGATTTGGACAAAAAGTGCCGCTTCTATTAGAGCCAAATTGACGATTTGCCGTTTAAGGCCTTATTATGCTTATTTTGCCAAAAGGAGACGATTTGAACAAAATTGGTTGTAGCGTTTGCGAAATATCGCCAAATTGTACGATTTGGCCAAAAAGTGCCGCTTCTATTAGAGCCAAATTGACGATTTGCCGTTTAAGGCCTTATTATGCTTATTTTGCCAAAAGGAGACGATTTGAACAAAATTGGTTGAAGCGTTTGCGAGATAACGCCAAATCGTAAGATTTTTTTTTTTTTTTTTTTTTTTTTTTTTTTTGGGGGACGCGACCCCGGGGATAAAAAATCTTGCCTGAAGACGATACTGGTGCCCGTGCATCCAGCCTGTGTGGGGTTTCACCCACTAAAAAACCCCGTAAATTCAAAGAAAAATTGAGCAAACTCAATTTATTCTTAATCGCGCTTTTTGGGTCGCTTTTGTGTTGGGTCGTTAATTATCAGAGTCAAACGGTATCACCGCTCTTTGCTCTGTAATCTTAATTGGGCCCTTGCGTACCTCTTTACGGGAATTTCATGTTATTCCCGAGGACTTTGGCTATTGTTGACCCGCCGACTGGGTTTTATTGCCATCTTTATTGTCCTTTTTGCGCTTTCTGTGTTGCCGGCTGTGTTCCTTCGGAATTTATCTTTTATTGCAGCAATGAGTTTAAAGTACCAGAACGGCTATCTGGCCTTTTTAAATTCGTTACTGCAGAAGGTTTTTGGTTCCTTGTCCTCGTTTTTTATTACAAGACTTTTGGCTCGTAGATCCTATGCAGTATGGTTTTAGTACCCTTAACCGTTGTCAAACAATTGGTGTTTGGGTCTTTTGTACGGAATGTAGTATACCGTGCTATAGTCCGTTGCCGCTTTAATTAGCTCGTTCGGGTGGTCTTCTGCTTCTTGGAATATCTTCGTTGCATGTTTCTTCATTACGTCGGTCATCGTTTCGTATTTGAGGTCTTCTTTGATTCTATTATTACTAACATACCATGGCGCATTTATTGCTGTCCTTAAGGCAATATTTTCAACTGCTTGGAGTTTCTTTAATTGCCAATTGGATACATGTCCCCATGCGGACGATGCATATGTTAGCTGTGGTTGAATCACTGTTTTAACTAGTGTGATTTTATTTTTGAGCGGCAACTTGGACTTTCTACTTATCATAGGATAAAGTTTGGCCCTTGTCAATCTTGCTTTGTTTCTTGTTTTGCTTATGTGGTCTTTCCATGTAAGTTTCTCGTCCATATCTACTCCCAAGTACGTGACTTTTTTGGTCCACTGTATTTGTTTGTTGTAAATTCTGACTGTGTCTTCTGTCTTGATTTTTTGTTTCCTTGTGAAAACAATGGCTTGAGTTTTATCAGCGTTTATTTTGATTTTCCATTTGGAAAACCATTTTTCTAACTGTGTAATTTCTTCTTGTAAGAACCTGGTTAGTAGTTTACCATTCCACGATCTTGCAAGTATTGCAGTATCATCTGCGAATCGTAAGATTTGGACAGATTTGGACAAAAAGTGCCGCTTCTATTAGAGCCAAATTGACGATTTGCCATTTAAGGCCTTATTATGCTTATTTTGCCAAAAGGAGACGATTTGAACAAAATTGGTTGTAGTGTTTGCGAGATAACGCCAAATCGTAAGATTTGG
The DNA here is from genome assembly GCF_040115645.1 of Euwallacea fornicatus. Classification (NCBI taxonomy): domain Eukaryota; kingdom Metazoa; phylum Arthropoda; class Insecta; order Coleoptera; family Curculionidae; genus Euwallacea; species Euwallacea fornicatus. Next base: position 132,337 of record NW_027096082.1, on the reverse strand, counting down.
ACAAAAAGTGCCGCTTCTATTAGAGCCAAATTGACGATTTGCCGTTTAAGGCCTTATTATGCTTATTTTGCCAAAAGGAGACGATTTGAACAAAATTGGTTGTAGCGTTTGCGAGATATCGCCAAATTGTACGATTTGGCCAAAAAGTGCCGCGTCTATTAGAGCCAAATTGACGATTTGCCGTTTAAGGCCTTATTATGCTTATTTTGCCAAAAGGAGACGATTTGAACAAAATTGGTTGTAGCGTTTGCGAGATAACGCCAAATAGTAAGATTTGGACAAAAAGTGCCCCTTCTATTAGAGCCAAATTGACGATTTGCCGTTTAAGGCCTTATTATGCTTATTTTGCCAAAAGGAGACGATTTGAACAAAATTGGTTGTAGCGTTTGCGAGATAACGCCAAATCGTAAGATTTGGCCAAAAAGTGCCGCGTCTATTAGAGCCAAATTGACGATTTGCCGTTTAAGGCCTTATTATGCTTATTTTGCCAAAAGGAGACGATTTGAACAAAATTGGTTGTAGCGTTTGCGAGATAACGCCAAATAGTAAGATTTGGACAAAAAGTGCCCCTTCTATTAGAGCCAAATTGACGATTTGCCGTTTAAGGCCTTATTATGCTTATTTTGCCAAAAGGAGACGATTTGAACAAAATTGGTTGTAGCGTTTCCGCGATATCGCCAAATTGTGCGATTTGGACAAAAAGTGCCGCTTCTATTAGAGCCAAATTGACGATTTGCCGTTTAAGGCCTTATTATGCTTATTTTGCCAAAAGGAGACGATTTGAACAAAATTGGTTGTAGCGTTTGCGAGATAACGCCAAATCGTAAGTTTTGGACAAAAAGTGCCGCTTCTATTAGAGCCAAATTGACGATTTGCCGTTTAAGGCCTTATTATGCTTATTTTGCCAAAAGGAGACGATTTGAACAAAATTGGTTGTAGCGTTTGCGAGATATCGCCAAATTGTACGATTTGGCCAAAAAGTGCCGCGTCTATTAGAGCCAAATTGACGATTTGCCGTTTAAGGCCTTATTATGCTTATTTTGCCAAAAGGAGACGATTTGAACAAAATTGGTTGTAGCGTTTGCGAGATAACGCCAAATAGTAAGATTTGGACAAAAAGTGCCCCTTCTATTAGAGCCAAATTGACGATTTGCCGTTTAAGGCCTTATTATGCTTATTTTGCCAAAAGGAGACGATTTGAACAAAATTGGTTGTAGCGTTTCCGCGATATCGCCAAATTGTGCGATTTGGACAAAAAGTGCCGCTTCTATTAGAGCCAAATTGACGATTTGCCGTTTAAGGCCTTATTATGCTTATTTTGCCAAAAGGAGACGATTTGAACAAAATTGGTTGTAGCGTTTGCGAGATAACGCCAAATCATAAGATTTGGACAAAAAGTGCCGCTTCTATTAGAGCCAAATTGACGATTTGCCGTTTAAGGCCTTATTATGCTTATTTTGCCAAAAGGAGACGATTTGAACAAAATTGGTTGTAGCGTTTGCGAGATAACGCCAAATCGTAAGATTTGGACAAAAAGTGCCGCTTCTATTAGAGCCAAATTGACGATTTGCCGTTTAAGGCCTTGTTATGCTTATTTTGCCAAAAGGAGACGATTTGAACAAAATTGGTTGTAGCGTTTCCGCGATATCGCCAAATTGTGCGATTTGGACAAAAAGTGCCGCTTCTATTAGAGCCAAATTGACGATTTGCCGTTTAAGGCCTTATTATGCTTATTTTGCCAAAAGGAGACGATTTGAACAAAATTGGTTGTAGCGTTTGCGAGATAACGCCAAATCGTAAGATTTGGACCAAAAGTGCCGCTTCTATTAGAGCCAAATTGACGATTTGCCGTTTAAGGCCTTATTATGCTTATTTTGCCAAAAGGAGACGATTTGAACAAAATTGGTTGTAGCGTTTGCGAGATATCGCCAAATTGTGCGATTTGGCCAAAAAGTGCCGCTTCTATTAGAGCCAAATTGACGATTTGCCGTTTAAGGCCTTATTATGCTTATTTTGCCAAAAGGAGACGATTTGAACAAAATTGGTTGTAGCGTTTGCGAGATAACGCCAAATCGTAAGATTTGGACAAAAAGTGCCGCTTCTATTAGAGCCAAATTGACGATTTGCCGTTTAAGGCCTTGTTATGCTTATTTTGCCAAAAGGAGACGATTTGAACAAAATTGGTTGTAGCGTTTGCGAGATAACGCCAAATCGTAAGATTTGGACAAAAAGTGCCGCTTCTATTAGAGCCAAATTGACGATTTGCCGTTTAAGGCCTTATTATGAATATTTTGCCAAAAGGAGACGATTTGAACAAAATTGGTTGTAGCGTTTGCGAGATATCGCCAAATTGTGCGATTTGGCCAAAAAGTGCCGCTTCTATTAGAGCCAAATTGACGATTTGCCGTTTAAGGCCTTATTATGCTTATTTTGCCAAAAGGAGACGATTTGAACAAAATTGGTTGTAGCGTTTGCGAGATAACGCCAAATCGTAAGATTTGGACCAAAAGTGCCGCTTCTATTAGAGCGAAATTGACGATTTGCCGTTTAAGGCCTTATTATGCTTATTTTGCCAAAAGGAGACGAATTGAACAAAATTGGTTGTAGCGTTTCCGAGATATCGCCAAATTGTGCGATTTGGACAAAAAGTGCCGCTTCTATTAGAGCCAAATTGACGATTTGCCGTTTAAGGCCTTATTATGCTTATTTTGCCAAAAGGAGACGATTTGAACAAAATTGGTTGTAGCGTTTGCGAGATATCGCCAAATTGTGCGATTTGGCCAAAAAGTGCCGCTTCTATTAGAGCCAAATTGACGATTTGCCGTTTAAGGCCTTATTATGCTTATTTTGCCAAAAGGAGACGATTTGAACAAAATTGGTTGTAGCGTTTGCGAGATAACGCCAAATCGTAAGATTTGGACAAAAAGTGCCGCTTCTATTAGAGCCAAATTGACGATATGCCGTTTAAGGCCTTATTATGCTTATTTTGCCAAAAGGAGACGATTTGAACAAAATTGGTTGTAGCGTTTGCGAGATAACGCCAAATCGTAAGATTTGGACAAAAAGTGCCGCTTCTATTAGAGCCAAATTGACGATTTGCCGTTTAAGGCCTTATTATGCTTATTTTGCCAAAAGGAGACGATTTGAACAAAATTGGTTGTAGCGTTTGCGAGATAACGCCAAATCTTAAGATTTGGACAAAAAGTGCCGCTTCTATTAGAGCCAAATTGACGATTTGCCGTTTAAGGCCTTATTATGCTTATTTTGCCAAAAGGAGACGATTTGAACAAAATTGGTTGTAGCGTTTGCGAGATAACGCCAAATCGTAAGATTTGGACAAAAAGTGCCGCTTCTATTAGAGCCAAATTGACGATTTGCCGTTTAAGGCCTTGTTATGCTTATTTTGCCAAAAGGAGACGATTTGAACAAAATTGGTTGTAGCGTTTCCGCGATATCGCCAAATTGTGCGATTTGGACAAAAAGTGCCGCTTCTATTAGAGCCAAATTGACGATTTGCCGTTTAAGGCCTTATTATGCTTATTTTGCCAAAAGGAGACGATTTGAACAAAATTGGTTGTAGCGTTTGCGAGATAACGCCAAATCGTAAGATTTGGACCAAAAGTGCCGCTTCTATTAGAGCCAAATTGACGATTTGCCGTTTAAGGCCTTATTATGCTTATTTTGCCAAAAGGAGACGATTTGAACAAAATTGGTTGTAGCGTTTGCGAGATATCGCCAAATTGTGCGATTTGGCCAAAAAGTGCCGCTTCTATTAGAGCCAAATTGACGATTTGCCGTTTAAGGCCTTATTATGCTTATTTTGCCAAAAGGAGACGATTTGAACAAAATTGGTTGTAGCGTTTGCGAGATAACGCCAAATCGTAAGATTTGGACAAAAAGTGCCGCTTCTATTAGAGCCAAATTGACGATTTGCCGTTTAAGGCCTTGTTATGCTTATTTTGCCAAAAGGAGACGATTTGAACAAAATTGGTTGTAGCGTTTGCGAGATAACGCCAAATCGTAAGATTTGGACAAAAAGTGCCGCTTCTATTAGAGCCAAATTGACGATTTGCCGTTTAAGGCCTTATTATGAATATTTTGCCAAAAGGAGACGATTTGAACAAAATTGGTTGTAGCGTTTGCGAGATATCGCCAAATTGTGCGATTTGGCCAAAAAGTGCCGCTTCTATTAGAGCCAAATTGACGATTTGCCGTTTAAGGCCTTATTATGCTTATTTTGCCAAAAGGAGACGATTTGAACAAAATTGGTTGTAGCGTTTGCGAGATAACGCCAAATCGTAAGATTTGGACCAAAAGTGCCGCTTCTATTAGAGCGAAATTGACGATTTGCCGTTTAAGGCCTTATTATGCTTATTTTGCCAAAAGGAGACGAATTGAACAAAATTGGTTGTAGCGTTTCCGAGATATCGCCAAATTGTGCGATTTGGACAAAAAGTGCCGCTTCTATTAGAGCCAAATTGACGATTTGCCGTTTAAGGCCTTATTATGCTTATTTTGCCAAAAGGAGACGATTTGAACAAAATTGGTTGTAGCGTTTGCGAGATATCGCCAAATTGTGCGATTTGGCCAAAAAGTGCCGCTTCTATTAGAGCCAAATTGACGATTTGCCGTTTAAGGCCTTATTATGCTTATTTTGCCAAAAGGAGACGATTTGAACAAAATTGGTTGTAGCGTTTGCGAGATAACGCCAAATCGTAAGATTTGGACAAAAAGTGCCGCTTCTATTAGAGCCAAATTGACGATATGCCGTTTAAGGCCTTATTATGCTTATTTTGCCAAAAGGAGACGATTTGAACAAAATTGGTTGTAGCGTTTGCGAGATAACGCCAAATCGTAAGATTTGGACAAAAAGTGCCGCTTCTATTAGAGCCAAATTGATGATTTGCCGTTTAAGGCCTTATTATGCTTATTTTGCCAAAAGGAGACGATTTGAACAAAATTGGTTGTAGCGTTTGCGAGATAACGCCAAATCGTAAGATTTGGACAAAAAGTGCCGCTTCTAGTAGAGCCAAATTGACGATTTGCCGTTTAAGGCCTTATTATGCTTATTTTGCCAAAAGGAGACGATTTGAACAAAATTGGTTGTAGCGTTTGCGAGATAACGCCAAATCGTAAGATTTGGACAAAAAGTGCCGCTTCTATTAGAGCCAAATTGACGATTTGCCATTTAAGGCCTTATTATGCTTATTTTGCCAAAAGGAGACGATTTGAACAAAATTGGTTGTAGCGTTTGCGAGATAACGCCAAATCGTAAGATTTGGCCAAAAAGTGCCGCGTCTATTAGAGCCAAATTGACGATTTGCCGTTTAAGGCCTTATTATGCTTATTTTGCCAAAAGGAGACGATTTGAACAAAATTGGTTGTAGCGTTTGCGAGATAACGCCAAATAGTAAGATTTGGACAAAAAGTGCCCCTTCTATTAGAGCCAAATTGACGATTTGCCGTTTAAGGCCTTATTATGCTTATTTTGCCAAAAGGAGACGATTTGAACAAAATTGGTTGTAGCGTTTGCGAGATATCGCCAAATTGTGCGATTTGGCCAAAAAGTGCCGCTTCTATTAGAGCCAAATTGACGATTTGCCGTTTAAGGCCTTATTATGCTTATTTTGCCAAAAGGAGACGATTTGAACAAAATTGGTTGTAGCGTTTGCGAGATAACGCCAAATCGTAAGATTTGGACAAAAAGTGCCGCTTCTATTAGAGCCAAATTGACGATATGCCGTTTAAGGCCTTATTATGCTTATTTTGCCAAAAGGAGACGATTTGAACAAAATTGGTTGTAGCGTTTGCGAGATAACGCCAAATCGTAAGATTTGGACAAAAAGTGCCGCTTCTATTAGAGCCAAATTGATGATTTGCCGTTTAAGGCCTTATTATGCTTATTTTGCCAAAAGGAGACGATTTGAACAAAATTGGTTGTAGCGTTTGCGAGATAACGCCAAATCGTAAGATTTGGACAAAAAGTGCCGCTTCTAGTAGAGCCAAATTGACGATTTGCCGTTTAAGGCCTTATTATGCTTATTTTGCCAAAAGGAGACGATTTGAACAAAATTGGTTGTAGCGTTTGCGAGATAACGCCAAATCGTAAGATTTTTTTTTTTTTTTTTTTTTTTTTTTTTTTGGGGACGCGACCCCGGGGATAAAAAATCTTGCCTGAAGACGATACTGGTGCCCGTGCATCCAGCCTGTGTGGGGTTTCACCCACTAAAAAACCCCGTAAATTCAAAGAAAAATTGAGCAAACTCAATTTATTCTTAATCGCGCTTTTTGGGTCGCTTTTGTGTTGGGTCGTTAATTATCAGAGTCAAACGGTATCACCGCTCTTTGCTCTGTAATCTTAATTGGGCCCTTGCGTACCTCTTTACGGGAATTTCATGTTATTCCCGAGGACTTTGGCTATTGTTGACCCGCCGACTGGGTTTTATTGCCATCTTTATTGTCCTTTTTGCGCTTTCTGTGTTGCCGGCTGTGTTCCTTCGGAATTTATCTTTTATTGCAGCAATGAGTTTAAAGTACCAGAACGGCTATCTGGCCTTTTTAAATTCGTTACTGCAGAAGGTTTTTGGTTCCTTGTCCTCGTTTTTTATTACAAGACTTTTGGCTCGTAGATCCTATGCAGTATGGTTTTAGTACCCTTAACCGTTGTCAAACAATTGGTGTTTGGGTCTTTTGTACGGAATGTAGTATACCGTGCTATAGTCCGTTGCCGCTTTAATTAGCTCGTTCGGGTGGTCTTCTGCTTCTTGGAATATCTTCGTTGCATGTTTCTTCATTACGTCGGTCATCGTTTCGTATTTGAGGTCTTCTTTGATTCTATTATTACTAACATACCATGGCGCATTTATTGCTGTCCTTAAGGCAATATTTTCAACTGCTTGGAGTTTCTTTAATTGCCAATTGGATACATGTCCCCATGCGGACGATGCATATGTTAGCTGTGGTTGAATCACTGTTTTAACTAGTGTGATTTTATTTTTGAGCGGCAACTTGGACTTTCTACTTATCATAGGATAAAGTTTGGCCCTTGTCAATCTTGCTTTGTTTCTTGTTTTGCTTATGTGGTCTTTCCATGTAAGTTTCTCGTCCATATCTACTCCCAAGTACGTGACTTTTTTGGTCCACTGTATTTGTTTGTTGTAAATTCTGACTGTGTCTTCTGTCTTGATTTTTTGTTTCCTTGTGAAAACAATGGCTTGAGTTTTATCAGCGTTTATTTTGATTTTCCATTTGGAAAACCATTTTTCTAACTGTGTAATTTCTTCTTGTAAGAACCTGGTTAGTAGTTTACCATTCCACGATCTTGCAAGTATTGCAGTATCATCTGCGAATCGTAAGATTTGGACAGATTTGGACAAAAAGTGCCGCTTCTATTAGAGCCAAATTGACGATTTGCCATTTAAGGCCTTATTATGCTTATTTTGCCAAAAGGAGACGATTTGAACAAAATTGGTTGTAGTGTTTGCGAGATAACGCCAAATCGTAAGATTTGGACAAAAAGTGCCGCTTCTATTAGAGCCAAATTGACGATTTGCCATTTAAGGCCTTATTATGCTTATTTTGCCAAAAGGAGACGATTTGAACAAAATTGGTTGTAGTGTTTGCGAGATAACGCCAAATCGTAAGATTTGGACAAAAAGTGCCGCTTCTATTAGAGCCAAATTGACGATTTGCCGTTTAAGGCCTTATTATGCTTATTTTGCCAAAAGGAGACGATTTGAACAAAATTGGTTGTAGCGTTTGCGAGATATCGCCAAATTGTACGATTTGGCCAAAAAGTGCCGCGTCTATTAGAGCCAAATTGACGATTTGCCGTTTAAGGCCTTATTATGCTTATTTTGCCAAAAGGAGACGATTTGAACAAAATTGGTTGTAGCGTTTGCGAGATAACGCCAAATAGTAAGATTTGGACAAAAAGTGCCCCTTCTATTAGAGCCAAATTGACGATTTGCCGTTTAAGGCCTTATTATGCTTATTTTGCCAAAAGGAGACGATTTGAACAAAATTGGTTGTAGCGTTTGCGAGATAACGCCAAATCGTAAGATTTGGCCAAAAAGTGCCGCGTCTATTAGAGCCAAATTGACGATTTGCCGTTTAAGGCCTTATTATGCTTATTTTGCCAAAAGGAGACGATTTGAACAAAATTGGTTGTAGCGTTTGCGAGATAACGCCAAATAGTAAGATTTGGACAAAAAGTGCCCCTTCTATTAGAGCCAAATTGACGATTTGCCGTTTAAGGCCTTATTATGCTTATTTTGCCAAAAGGAGACGATTTGAACAAAATTGGTTGTAGCGTTTCCGCGATATCGCCAAATTGTGCGATTTGGACAAAAAGTGCCGCTTCTATTAGAGCCAAATTGACGATTTGCCGTTTAAGGCCTTATTATGCTTATTTTGCCAAAAGGAGACGATTTGAACAAAATTGGTTGTAGCGTTTGCGAGATAACGCCAAATCGTAAGTTTTGGACAAAAAGTGCCGCTTCTATTAGAGCCAAATTGACGATTTGCCGTTTAAGGCCTTATTATGCTTATTTTGCCAAAAGGAGACGATTTGAACAAAATTGGTTGTAGCGTTTGCGAGATATCGCCAAATTGTACGATTTGGCCAAAAAGTGCCGCGTCTATTAGAGCCAAATTGACGATTTGCCGTTTAAGGCCTTATTATGCTTATTTTGCCAAAAGGAGACGATTTGAACAAAATTGGTTGTAGCGTTTGCGAGATAACGCCAAATAGTAAGATTTGGACAAAAAGTGCCCCTTCTATTAGAGCCAAATTGACGATTTGCCGTTTAAGGCCTTATTATGCTTATTTTGCCAAAAGGAGACGATTTGAACAAAATTGGTTGTAGCGTTTCCGCGATATCGCCAAATTGTGCGATTTGGACAAAAAGTGCCGCTTCTATTAGAGCCAAATTGACGATTTGCCGTTTAAGGCCTTATTATGCTTATTTTGCCAAAAGGAGACGATTTGAACAAAATTGGTTGTAGCGTTTGCGAGATAACGCCAAATCATAAGATTTGGACAAAAAGTGCCGCTTCTATTAGAGCCAAATTGACGATTTGCCGTTTAAGGCCTTATTATGCTTATTTTGCCAAAAGGAGACGATTTGAACAAAATTGGTTGTAGCGTTTGCGAGATAACGCCAAATCGTAAGATTTGGACAAAAAGTGCCGCTTCTATTAGAGCCAAATTGACGATTTGCCGTTTAAGGCCTTGTTATGCTTATTTTGCCAAAAGGAGACGATTTGAACAAAATTGGTTGTAGCGTTTCCGCGATATCGCCAAATTGTGCGATTTGGACAAAAAGTGCCGCTTCTATTAGAGCCAAATTGACGATTTGCCGTTTAAGGCCTTATTATGCTTATTTTGCCAAAAGGAGACGATTTGAACAAAATTGGTTGTAGCGTTTGCGAGATAACGCCAAATCGTAAGATTTGGACCAAAAGTGCCGCTTCTATTAGAGCCAAATTGACGATTTGCCGTTTAAGGCCTTATTATGCTTATTTTGCCAAAAGGAGACGATTTGAACAAAATTGGTTGTAGCGTTTGCGAGATATCGCCAAATTGTGCGATTTGGCCAAAAAGTGCCGCTTCTATTAGAGCCAAATTGACGATTTGCCGTTTAAGGCCTTATTATGCTTATTTTGCCAAAAGGAGACGATTTGAACAAAATTGGTTGTAGCGTTTGCGAGATAACGCCAAATCGTAAGATTTGGACAAAAAGTGCCGCTTCTATTAGAGCCAAATTGACGATTTGCCGTTTAAGGCCTTGTTATGCTTATTTTGCCAAAAGGAGACGATTTGAACAAAATTGGTTGTAGCGTTTGCGAGATAACGCCAAATCGTAAGATTTGGACAAAAAGTGCCGCTTCTATTAGAGCCAAATTGACGATTTGCCGTTTAAGGCCTTATTATGAATATTTTGCCAAAAGGAGACGATTTGAACAAAATTGGTTGTAGCGTTTGCGAGATATCGCCAAATTGTGCGATTTGGCCAAAAAGTGCCGCTTCTATTAGAGCCAAATTGACGATTTGCCGTTTAAGGCCTTATTATGCTTATTTTGCCAAAAGGAGACGATTTGAACAAAATTGGTTGTAGCGTTTGCGAGATAACGCCAAATCGTAAGATTTGGACCAAAAGTGCCGCTTCTATTAGAGCGAAATTGACGATTTGCCGTTTAAGGCCTTATTATGCTTATTTTGCCAAAAGGAGACGAATTGAACAAAATTGGTTGTAGCGTTTCCGAGATATCGCCAAATTGTGCGATTTGGACAAAAAGTGCCGCTTCTATTAGAGCCAAATTGACGATTTGCCGTTTAAGGCCTTATTATGCTTATTTTGCCAAAAGGAGACGATTTGAACAAAATTGGTTGTAGCGTTTGCGAGATATCGCCAAATTGTGCGATTTGGCCAAAAAGTGCCGCTTCTATTAGAGCCAAATTGACGATTTGCCGTTTAAGGCCTTATTATGCTTATTTTGCCAAAAGGAGACGATTTGAACAAAATTGGTTGTAGCGTTTGCGAGATAACGCCAAATCGTAAGATTTGGACAAAAAGTGCCGCTTCTATTAGAGCCAAATTGACGATATGCCGTTTAAGGCCTTATTATGCTTATTTTGCCAAAAGGAGACGATTTGAACAAAATTGGTTGTAGCGTTTGCGAGATAACGCCAAATCGTAAGATTTGGACAAAAAGTGCCGCTTCTATTAGAGCCAAATTGATGATTTGCCGTTTAAGGCCTTATTATGCTTATTTTGCCAAAAGGAGACGATTTGAACAAAATTGGTTGTAGCGTTTGCGAGATAACGCCAAATCGTAAGATTTGGACAAAAAGTGCCGCTTCTAGTAGAGCCAAATTGACGATTTGCCGTTTAAGGCCTTATTATGCTTATTTTGCCAAAAGGAGACGATTTGAACAAAATTGGTTGTAGCGTTTGCGAGATAACGCCAAATCGTAAGATTTGGACAAAAAGTGCCGCTTCTATTAGAGCCAAATTGACGATTTGCCATTTAAGGCCTTATTATGCTTATTTTGCCAAAAGGAGACGATTTGAACAAAATTGGTTGTAGCGTTTGCGAGATAACGCCAAATCGTAAGATTTGGCCAAAAAGTGCCGCGTCTATTAGAGCCAAATTGACGATTTGCCGTTTAAGGCCTTATTATGCTTATTTTGCCAAAAGGAGACGATTTGAACAAAATTGGTTGTAGCGTTTGCGAGATAACGCCAAATAGTAAGATTTGGACAAAAAGTGCCCCTTCTATTAGAGCCAAATTGACGATTTGCCGTTTAAGGCCTTATTATGCTTATTTTGCCAAAAGGAGACGATTTGAACAAAATTGGTTGTAGCGTTTGCGAGATATCGCCAAATTGTGCGATTTGGCCAAAAAGTGCCGCTTCTATTAGAGCCAAATTGACGATTTGCCGTTTAAGGCCTTATTATGCTTATTTTGCCAAAAGGAGACGATTTGAACAAAATTGGTTGTAGCGTTTGCGAGATAACGCCAAATCGTAAGATTTGGACAAAAAGTGCCGCTTCTATTAGAGCCAAATTGACGATATGCCGTTTAAGGCCTTATTATGCTTATTTTGCCAAAAGGAGACGATTTGAACAAAATTGGTTGTAGCGTTTGCGAGATAACGCCAAATCGTAAGATTTGGACAAAAAGTGCCGCTTCTATTAGAGCCAAATTGATGATTTGCCGTTTAAGGCCTTATTATGCTTATTTTGCCAAAAGGAGACGATTTGAACAAAATTGGTTGTAGCGTTTGCGAGATAACGCCAAATCGTAAGATTTGGACAAAAAGTGCCGCTTCTAGTAGAGCCAAATTGACGATTTGCCGTTTAAGGCCTTATTATGCTTATTTTGCCAAAAGGAGACGATTTGAACAAAATTGGTTGTAGCGTTTGCGAGATAACGCCAAATCGTAAGATTTTTTTTTTTTTTTTTTTTTTTTTTTTTTTTGGGGACGCGACCCCGGGGATAAAAAATCTTGCCTGAAGACGATACTGGTGCCCGTGCATCCAGCCTGTGTGGGGTTTCACCCACTAAAAAACCCCGTAAATTCAAAGAAAAATTGAGCAAACTCAATTTATTCTTAATCGCGCTTTTTGGGTCGCTTTTGTGTTGGGTCGTTAATTATCAGAGTCAAACGGTATCACCGCTCTTTGCTCTGTAATCTTAATTGGGCCCTTGCGTACCTCTTTACGGGAATTTCATGTTATTCCCGAGGACTTTGGCTATTGTTGACCCGCCGACTGGGTTTTATTGCCATCTTTATTGTCCTTTTTGCGCTTTCTGTGTTGCCGGCTGTGTTCCTTCGGAATTTATCTTTTATTGCAGCAATGAGTTTAAAGTACCAGAACGGCTATCTGGCCTTTTTAAATTCGTTACTGCAGAAGGTTTTTGGTTCCTTGTCCTCGTTTTTTATTACAAGACTTTTGGCTCGTAGATCCTATGCAGTATGGTTTTAGTACCCTTAACCGTTGTCAAACAATTGGTGTTTGGGTCTTTTGTACGGAATGTAGTATACCGTGCTATAGTCCGTTGCCGCTTTAATTAGCTCGTTCGGGTGGTCTTCTGCTTCTTGGAATATCTTCGTTGCATGTTTCTTCATTACGTCGGTCATCGTTTCGTATTTGAGGTCTTCTTTGATTCTATTATTACTAACATACCATGGCGCATTTATTGCTGTCCTTAAGGCAATATTTTCAACTGCTTGGAGTTTCTTTAATTGCCAATTGGATACATGTCCCCATGCGGACGATGCATATGTTAGCTGTGGTTGAATCACTGTTTTAACTAGTGTGATTTTATTTTTGAGCGGCAACTTGGACTTTCTACTTATCATAGGATAAAGTTTGGCCCTTGTCAATCTTGCTTTGTTTCTTGTTTTGCTTATGTGGTCTTTCCATGTAAGTTTCTCGTCCATATCTACTCCCAAGTACGTGACTTTTTTGGTCCACTGTATTTGTTTGTTGTAAATTCTGACTGTGTCTTCTGTCTTGATTTTTTGTTTCCTTGTGAAAACAATGGCTTGAGTTTTATCAGCGTTTATTTTGATTTTCCATTTGGAAAACCATTTTTCTAACTGTGTAATTTCTTCTTGTAAGAACCTGGTTAGTAGTTTACCATTCCACGATCTTGCAAGTATTGCAGTATCATCTGCGAATCGTAAGATTTGGACAGATTTGGACAAAAAGTGCCGCTTCTATTAGAGCCAAATTGACGATTTGCCATTTAAGGCCTTATTATGCTTATTTTGCCAAAAGGAGACGATTTGAACAAAATTGGTTGTAGTGTTTGCGAGATAACGCCAAATCGTAAGATTTGGACAAAAAGTGCCGCTTCTATTAGAGCCAAATTGACGATTTGCCGTTTAAGGCCTTATTATGCTTATTTTGCCAAAAGGAGACGATTTGAACAAAATTGGTTGTAGCGTTTGCGAGATATCGCCAAATTGTACGATTTGGCCAAAAAGTGCCGCGTCTATTAGAGCCAAATTGACGATTTGCCGTTTAAGGCCTTATTATGCTTATTTTGCCAAAAGGAGACGATTTGAACAAAATTGGTTGTAGCGTTTGCGAGATAACGCCAAATAGTAAGATTTGGACAAAAAGTGCCCCTTCTATTAGAGCCAAATTGACGATTTGCCGTTTAAGGCCTTATTATGCTTATTTTGCCAAAAGGAGACGATTTGAACAAAATTGGTTGTAGCGTTTGCGAGATAACGCCAAATCGTAAGATTTGGCCAAAAAGTGCCGCGTCTATTAGAGCCAAATTGACGATTTGCCGTTTAAGGCCTTATTATGCTTATTTTGCCAAAAGGAGACGATTTGAACAAAATTGGTTGTAGCGTTTGCGAGATAACGCCAAATAGTAAGATTTGGACAAAAAGTGCCCCTTCTATTAGAGCCAAATTGACGATTTGCCGTTTAAGGCCTTATTATGCTTATTTTGCCAAAAGGAGACGATTTGAACAAAATTGGTTGTAGCGTTTCCGCGATATCGCCAAATTGTGCGATTTGGACAAAAAGTGCCGCTTCTATTAGAGCCAAATTGACGATTTGCCGTTTAAGGCCTTATTATGCTTATTTTGCCAAAAGGAGACGATTTGAACAAAATTGGTTGTAGCGTTTGCGAGATAACGCCAAATCGTAAGTTTTGGACAAAAAGTGCCGCTTCTATTAGAGCCAAATTGACGATTTGCCGTTTAAGGCCTTATTATGCTTATTTTGCCAAAAGGAGACGATTTGAACAAAATTGGTTGTAGCGTTTGCGAGATATCGCCAAATTGTACGATTTGGCCAAAAAGTGCCGCGTCTATTAGAGCCAAATTGACGATTTGCCGTTTAAGGCCTTATTATGCTTATTTTGCCAAAAGGAGACGATTTGAACAAAATTGGTTGTAGCGTTTGCGAGATAACGCCAAATAGTAAGATTTGGACAAAAAGTGCCCCTTCTATTAGAGCCAAATTGACGATTTGCCGTTTAAGGCCTTATTATGCTTATTTTGCCAAAAGGAGACGATTTGAACAAAATTGGTTGTAGCGTTTCCGCGATATCGCCAAATTGTGCGATTTGGACAAAAAGTGCCGCTTCTATTAGAGCCAAATTGACGATTTGCCGTTTAAGGCCTTATTATGCTTATTTTGCCAAAAGGAGACGATTTGAACAAAATTGGTTGTAGCGTTTGCGAGATAACGCCAAATCATAAGATTTGGACAAAAAGTGCCGCTTCTATTAGAGCCAAATTGACGATTTGCCGTTTAAGGCCTTATTATGCTTATTTTGCCAAAAGGAGACGATTTGAACAAAATTGGTTGTAGCGTTTGCGAGATAACGCCAAATCGTAAGATTTGGACAAAAAGTGCCGCTTCTATTAGAGCCAAATTGACGATTTGCCGTTTAAGGCCTTGTTATGCTTATTTTGCCAAAAGGAGACGATTTGAACAAAATTGGTTGTAGCGTTTCCGCGATATCGCCAAATTGTGCGATTTGGACAAAAAGTGCCGCTTCTATTAGAGCCAAATTGACGATTTGCCGTTTAAGGCCTTATTATGCTTATTTTGCCAAAAGGAGACGATTTGAACAAAATTGGTTGTAGCGTTTGCGAGATAACGCCAAATCGTAAGATTTGGACCAAAAGTGCCGCTTCTATTAGAGCCAAATTGACGATTTGCCGTTTAAGGCCTTATTATGCTTATTTTGCCAAAAGGAGACGATTTGAACAAAATTGGTTGTAGCGTTTGCGAGATATCGCCAAATTGTGCGATTTGGCCAAAAAGTGCCGCTTCTATTAGAGCCAAATTGACGATTTGCCGTTTAAGGCCTTATTATGCTTATTTTGCCAAAAGGAGACGATTTGAACAAAATTGGTTGTAGCGTTTGCGAGATAACGCCAAATCGTAAGATTTGGACAAAAAGTGCCGCTTCTATTAGAGCCAAATTGACGATTTGCCGTTTAAGGCCTTGTTATGCTTATTTTGCCAAAAGGAGACGATTTGAACAAAATTGGTTGTAGCGTTTGCGAGATAACGCCAAATCGTAAGATTTGGACAAAAAGTGCCGCTTCTATTAGAGCCAAATTGACGATTTGCCGTTTAAGGCCTTATTATGAATATTTTGCCAAAAGGAGACGATTTGAACAAAATTGGTTGTAGCGTTTGCGAGATATCGCCAAATTGTGCGATTTGGCCAAAAAGTGCCGCTTCTATTAGAGCCAAATTGACGATTTGCCGTTTAAGGCCTTATTATGCTTATTTTGCCAAAAGGAGACGATTTGAACAAAATTGGTTGTAGCGTTTGCGAGATAACGCCAAATCGTAAGATTTGGACCAAAAGTGCCGCTTCTATTAGAGCGAAATTGACGATTTGCCGTTTAAGGCCTTATTATGCTTATTTTGCCAAAAGGAGACGAATTGAACAAAATTGGTTGTAGCGTTTCCGAGATATCGCCAAATTGTGCGATTTGGACAAAAAGTGCCGCTTCTATTAGAGCCAAATTGACGATTTGCCGTTTAAGGCCTTATTATGCTTATTTTGCCAAAAGGAGACGATTTGAACAAAATTGGTTGTAGCGTTTGCGAGATATCGCCAAATTGTGCGATTTGGCCAAAAAGTGCCGCTTCTATTAGAGCCAAATTGACGATTTGCCGTTTAAGGCCTTATTATGCTTATTTTGCCAAAAGGAGACGATTTGAACAAAATTGGTTGTAGCGTTTGCGAGATAACGCCAAATCGTAAGATTTGGACAAAAAGTGCCGCTTCTATTAGAGCCAAATTGACGATATGCCGTTTAAGGCCTTATTATGCTTATTTTGCCAAAAGGAGACGATTTGAACAAAATTGGTTGTAGCGTTTGCGAGATAACGCCAAATCGTAAGATTTGGACAAAAAGTGCCGCTTCTATTAGAGCCAAATTGATGATTTGCCGTTTAAGGCCTTATTATGCTTATTTTGCCAAAAGGAGACGATTTGAACAAAATTGGTTGTAGCGTTTGCGAGATAACGCCAAATCGTAAGATTTGGACAAAAAGTGCCGCTTCTAGTAGAGCCAAATTGACGATTTGCCGTTTAAGGCCTTATTATGCTTATTTTGCCAAAAGGAGACGATTTGAACAAAATTGGTTGTAGCGTTTGCGAGATAACGCCAAATCGTAAGATTTGGACAAAAAGTGCCGCTTCTATTAGAGCCAAATTGACGATTTGCCATTTAAGGCCTTATTATGCTTATTTTGCCAAAAGGAGACGATTTGAACAAAATTGGTTGTAGCGTTTGCGAGATAACGCCAAATCGTAAGATTTGGCCAAAAAGTGCCGCGTCTATTAGAGCCAAATTGACGATTTGCCGTTTAAGGCCTTATTATGCTTATTTTGCCAAAAGGAGACGATTTGAACAAAATTGGTTGTAGCGTTTGCGAGATAACGCCAAATAGTAAGATTTGGACAAAAAGTGCCCCTTCTATTAGAGCCAAATTGACGATTTGCCGTTTAAGGCCTTATTATGCTTATTTTGCCAAAAGGAGACGATTTGAACAAAATTGGTTGTAGCGTTTGCGAGATATCGCCAAATTGTGCGATTTGGCCAAAAAGTGCCGCTTCTATTAGAGCCAAATTGACGATTTGCCGTTTAAGGCCTTATTATGCTTATTTTGCCAAAAGGAGACGATTTGAACAAAATTGGTTGTAGCGTTTGCGAGATAACGCCAAATCGTAAGATTTGGACAAAAAGTGCCGCTTCTATTAGAGCCAAATTGACGATTTGCCGTTTAAGGCCTTATTATGCTTATTTTGCCAAAAGGAGACGATTTGAACAAAATTGGTTGTAGCGTTTGCGAGATATCGCCAAATTGTGCGATTTGGCCAAAAAGTGCCGCTTCTATTAGAGCCAAATTGACGATTTGCCGTTTAAGGCCTTATTATGCTTATTTTGCCAAAAGGAGACGATTTGAACAAAATTGGTTGTAGCGTTTGCGAGATAACGCCAAATCGTAAGATTTGGACAAAAAGTGCCGCTTCTATTAGAGCCAAATTGACGATTTGCCGTTTAAGGCCTTGTTATGCTTATTTTGCCAAAAGGAGACGATTTGAACAAAATTGGTTGTAGCGTTTGCGAGATAACGCCAAATCGTAAGATTTGGACAAAAAGTGCCGCTTCTATTAGAGCCAAATTGACGATTTGCCGTTTAAGGCCTTATTATGAATATTTTGCCAAAAGGAGACGATTTGAACAAAATTGGTTGTAGCGTTTGCGAGATATCGCCAAATTGTGCGATTTGGCCAAAAAGTGCCGCTTCTATTAGAGCCAAATTGACGATTTGCCGTTTAAGGCCTTATTATGCTTATTTTGCCAAAAGGAGACGATTTGAACAAAATTGGTTGTAGCGTTTGCGAGATAACGCCAAATCGTAAGATTTGGACCAAAAGTGCCGCTTCTATTAGAGCGAAATTGACGATTTGCCGTTTAAGGCCTTATTATGCTTATTTTGCCAAAAGGAGACGAATTGAACAAAATTGGTTGTAGCGTTTCCGAGATATCGCCAAATTGTGCGATTTGGACAAAAAGTGCCGCTTCTATTAGAGCCAAATTGACGATTTGCCGTTTAAGGCCTTATTATGCTTATTTTGCCAAAAGGAGACGATTTGAACAAAATTGGTTGTAGCGTTTGCGAGATATCGCCAAATTGTGCGATTTGGCCAAAAAGTGCCGCTTCTATTAGAGCCAAATTGACGATTTGCCGTTTAAGGCCTTATTATGCTTATTTTGCCAAAAGGAGACGATTTGAACAAAATTGGTTGTAGCGTTTGCGAGATAACGCCAAATCGTAAGATTTGGACAAAAAGTGCCGCTTCTATTAGAGCCAAATTGACGATATGCCGTTTAAGGCCTTATTATGCTTATTTTGCCAAAAGGAGACGATTTGAACAAAATTGGTTGTAGCGTTTGCGAGATAACGCCAAATCGTAAGATTTGGACAAAAAGTGCCGCTTCTATTAGAGCCAAATTGATGATTTGCCGTTTAAGGCCTTATTATGCTTATTTTGCCAAAAGGAGACGATTTGAACAAAATTGGTTGTAGCGTTTGCGAGATAACGCCAAATCGTAAGATTTGGACAAAAAGTGCCGCTTCTAGTAGAGCCAAATTGACGATTTGCCGTTTAAGGCCTTATTATGCTTATTTTGCCAAAAGGAGACGATTTGAACAAAATTGGTTGTAGCGTTTGCGAGATAACGCCAAATCGTAAGATTTGGACAAAAAGTGCCGCTTCTATTAGAGCCAAATTGACGATTTGCCATTTAAGGCCTTATTATGCTTATTTTGCCAAAAGGAGACGATTTGAACAAAATTGGTTGTAGCGTTTGCGAGATAACGCCAAATCGTAAGATTTGGCCAAAAAGTGCCGCGTCTATTAGAGCCAAATTGACGATTTGCCGTTTAAGGCCTTATTATGCTTATTTTGCCAAAAGGAGACGATTTGAACAAAATTGGTTGTAGCGTTTGCGAGATAACGCCAAATAGTAAGATTTGGACAAAAAGTGCCCCTTCTATTAGAGCCAAATTGACGATTTGCCGTTTAAGGCCTTATTATGCTTATTTTGCCAAAAGGAGACGATTTGAACAAAATTGGTTGTAGCGTTTCCGCGATATCGCCAAATTGTGCGATTTGGACAAAAAGTGCCGCTTCTATTAGAGCCAAATTGACGATTTGCCGTTTAAGGCCTTATTATGCTTATTTTGCCAAAAGGAGACGATTTGAACAAAATTGGTTGTAGCGTTTGCGAGATAACGCCAAATCGTAAGTTTTGGACAAAAAGTGCCAATTACCACACGCGGATTCCACGAACCACCGCGGGAAGCGCACGGCCAGGATGCAATAGTGCTGACTATGAACTTTATTTTATATAAAAGGAGTAGATTTAAGTTAATTAGCATTCTTTGTGTAATTGTCATGATTGAAAGTCGTAACTGATAGTGTAACGTAATTTTTGCCTTTATTTGAACTTGTAATTATTTTAAAATAAATAAATCATTTTTTTTATTGCTCCCAACGAGTAAAGAAATATAAGTGGCGCAGTCGTAACGGATAAGTTTTCGGGCTTATTAACGAATCGACGTTAATGAACTAACCGCGAACTACCGAACCAGTGAAGAAGAAAGAAATTAGAAGAAGAAGCTTGGACCAGTGGACCAGATCCAGATCCAATCAAGGCAAAGAAGGAAACCATATGTTCCTGAGAGGCATCATCCTGATACTGTAAGTACAATCGATGTCAAGTGTAGATCAGTTACTTAATCAGTTAGAAACCCTGACCATAGTAGAAACTTCAACTGACTCTAATCCCGACAATTCCAAAGTCTCACGTACCATAAAATCTAACACAAGTGTGCGTTCAGTCATGGCCGATTTCAAACCCGAATACTTGAAGTGCATTCCTGAATTTGACGGTAACCCTAACGATTTAGGAAGATATCTATCGATATGTGATTCGGTCATTGACTCATTTTACTTGGCCCAGCAACCAAATCACTTTCAAAATGTGTATCTTTTAAATTGCATAATTGGTAAACTAACGGGTAATGCAAAATTAGTGTTGGGAACCCAGAAGGTATCGAACTGGGCAGAATTAAAAAATATTTTAAGCAGGCACTTTGCCGACCAGAGAGACGAGGCATGTTTAAACAGGGATTTGGTTATGCTCCGCCAACTTAATTCCGAATCGCCGAGTCAATTTTATGACAGGATTTTGCATATTTTAAATCTACTTTGCTCTTACGTCAGTGCGCATGAATTAACTGAAGCTGGGAAAAATCTTAAAAGGGATCTATACAACGAATTAGCCTTAAAGACATTTCTTTCAGGACTTAAAGAACCCTTAGGCACCACAATTAGGTGTATGCGACCCCCAAATCTCCCTACGGCTTTACAGTTCGTAATCGAAGAGGATAATATCAACTATTTTCAGACTCATACAAGACCCCAATATCCTAGAGGACAAAATAACCAAACCTCTAGGAGACCTCAAAATAATAATTCTAATTTCAATGCAAATAATTTTTCAAATTTCCAACAGCAATCTTTTTCTAGACCAAACAATTTTTCATTCCCGCAACAGTCACCATTCAGGCCCACTAGCTTTCAAAGCCAACAATCACCCCCATTCAGAGCTAACAATTTCGCCAATGCTCAAAATTCTACGCAAAGACCATCCACAAACGTATTTAGACCCAACCAAAATAGGCCATTACCAAAGCCTACCCCTATGAGCATGTCAACCCGTAATACATCTAAAAATTTTCGACCCCAATCAAATTTTCAACAGAGGCCATTTAACTCGAATCGCAATCCAAATTTTGTAGTCGAAGAATTATATCACACAACGGAAGAATGTGAAAACGACACCGACATTAGAGCGACGAACCGCACACGCCGTTGTAACATGACACTTCCGTGCGAATGTTCGCCGCATAGTTCTCGCAGCTTCGAGAATGCAGCGTCAGCACATTCCTGCACGAAGGATGTTTACAGAAATTTTTCATGCAACAAGCCTCGACGGCGACGGAAAATAACACCGGAAATTATTCAATTAAACAATATAGCATCTAGCGAATTATCTTATATAATATTCCCGGAATATAATTTAAAATTTTTGATAGATAGTGGTTCAACTACATCATTCATCGACCCAGACTTAGCAAATAAATATTTTCAGAATTTCATTAAGCCAGAACCATTTATCGTATCGACAGTATTTCAGCAATCAGCCTATAAGTACAGTACTAATGTACCGGCATCAAAAATTTTCAATCTACCAGAAGAATCACTTATGAAATTTTATCTCTTCAAGTTCCATCACATCTTTGATGGGCTGATCGGGATAGATAATTTGAAATTATTACAGGCAAAATTGGATTACGATAAGGGATACTTAATTACCCCTTATGCACACATACCCTTAAAGTATTATAAGGTAAAACCACAAACTAATTTTGTTACTGTAAGTCCGCGTACCGAACAAGTTGTAAGGATAAGAAGGAATATTAAAAAAGGTGAAATAATGAACCCTTATACCAAGATAGGTAACTGCGAGATACCAAATTCGATATCCGTAGCTAGAAATGGTGAAGCGATCACCAAAAAATTAAATATAGGTAATATAAAAAATAAAATGTGTGAACCGATTACTTTAGATATTTCAAAACCAATCGAGGTTGAAGAATTTAGTAATCTAATAGAAAGTAATATTAATCATATAGAAAGTAATAACGAATTAACGGATTTGCCCGTTTCATCTCTAATCAGCATAGAACATAAGAACCAAGAAGAAAAAGGGAAAATAATTGAATTATGCAACGAATTTTCTGAAATCGTTTATAAGAAAGGCAAACTGAATACAAACGCCGACGCCTTAAGTCAAATCGAGATACACGTGAATGAAACAGATGATATCAGCAACCTTGAACAATACATGGAAGAATTCAACGAATCATTAAAAGCAAGTAAATTCGAAGAATCCACGAGTCGAACACGACCAGAGGAAATGGATATAGATCAGGTTTCAGTTATAGCTCAACCAGACACGGAACGTGACAATAACGAAATACCAGAGATGATGAACGCCGGAAATGCTGACGATGGAAATACCGTACATTCCAACAACGAACAACATCCCGTCGTGGGAATACCAATGCAAGAGACAGCGGTAAATTACGGCGCCCATCAAGTTATAATATCACGTGTTTATCACTCGCCAGCTAAAACAAAACAAATAACATTATTTGGAAAAAAGAAAAGGTTTTTGTTACAGTTATCCGAAAACAATTTGGAGTACGATGTAATGAAATTTATTAAGGAATATGTGGACCCACAAAAATTATACTCTCTGTACTTTGAAGATCCAAACCTATACCCCGAGTTCAGCAAGGTAATAACGAAAAATTTCAAACACCCCTCACTAAAGTTTAAACGCTGCATGATCAAATTAACCGAAATAATAGGCGAAACAGAAGTGCAAGAAACAATCGAAACGAAAGAATTAACGGACAACCCTAGTATAATCCCAATAAAGATAGGGAAAGCTTCAGTTATTCATCACGTACATACCTTGATTCACTACTACGACATGCAATCAATATTGAACCAGATAAAACGACTTCACTTACAGACCACTCATCTCCTAACTTACACTAACGTATCGGAACCCTTTGAAAAGTATACCATTAAAATCCGAAACTCTCTTGAAATGCTAAAATTCCTAAAGGAAAAAGTTGAGAGACGATTAAACGAAATTATTCCACCCCAAAACTTTAGACAAAAACGAGGATTAGTAAATGTGTTAGGTACAGCATTTAAACTAATCTCGGGAAATTTAGATTCAGCCGACGGAGATGGATACAACAACCTAATAAAAAACTTAGAGACCAACCAACAAATACTCCAGACAAAAGTAATGAATCAAGGGACACTATCGAAATCAGTTATTGAGCGATTTAATCAAACTCTACAGCAACTCTATAAAAATGACAAAATGATCGAGGAAAAAATTAATCAAATACGTCCTTATTTGAACGAGATAAATTCAGGAAGGAACTTTATGTTATTTGTGGAACTTAATAATGATTTTATTAACATGTACGAAGTAGTTGATTCGATTTTGCAAGACATCGAAAATTCAATGGTATTTTCTCAATTGGGAGTCCTACATCCAACCATTATTACGAATCAAGAACTTTATACCGAATTACAATTGTTACGAAACCAGTTGGATGAAGGTCAATTACCTCTACAGGCCATACAAAGTAACATACCAATAATAACCAAAACCATTAAACCAGAAAGCTTCATATCGCAACTACGAATCATTCATATATTACATGTTCCCATCGCACATAACCGATCCTTTGACCTTTTCCATCTATATGCAGTCCCAATCCAACATCAAGGTCAGTTTAAGTTTATAATGTCTCGAAATAAGTATCTGATCACGGACAGATTGTACTACATGTACACCAGGGAAAACTGTCAAAAACTAATGCCAGAAAGATACCTTTGTCCAAATTCTCGATTAGAAGAAATAGGAAGCAACTCGCCTTGCGAGGTCCAGATACTTCAGAGAGATAGAGAGACTTCAAATTGCCACCAAATAGAGGCCAAAGTCACTGAACCAATCCTCAATCGGCTAGACGAGACACATAAGTGGGTAATGGTATTGCCAAAAAGGGAAACCGTTCAAATGTTTTGCCCCAATTCGCTAAACGAAAAGCGCAACTTAATGGGTACTTTCATCTGCCGAATCCCTCCAGGATGCCGGATCACAGTGGAAAAAGTTATTGCCGAAAATATCGAAAAGGTTATGAAAATCACCCCCGAGCCAATACTATTTCCGGACTTAGCCGAAAAGGAGCAACAACTGCCATACCTAAACTTAAGCCTGCATCTGCCTGACTTGAAGTTAGACGACCTCCACGAATTAGAAGAAAAGATCGCCATGGACAGCCCGCTTTCACCAATCACCTACACGGAACTTGTCACCTACCCCAGCATGTGGACCATCTTACTATACGCCCTTGCAGCCCTCTGTTGCCTATCAACCCTTTGGAAATGGAGACAGAGCAGAATAAAGAGAAACCAAGATCCATCCACCAAAACCACAGGGGAGGACGTGCAACTTCCATGATGCCATTGAAGTTCACTCTTAGGGGGGAGGAATTACCACACGCGGATTCCACGAACCACCGCGGGAAGCGCACGGCCAGGATGCAATAGTGCTGACTATGAACTTTATTTTATATAAAAGGAGTAGATTTAAGTTAATTAGCATTCTTTGTGTAATTGTCATGATTGAAAGTCGTAACTGATAGTGTAACGTAATTTTTGCCTTTATTTGAACTTGTAATTATTTTAAAATAAATAAATCATTTTTTTTATTGCTCCCAACGAGTAAAGAAATATAAGTTGCCGCTTCTATTAGAGCCAAATTGACGATTTGCCGTTTAAGGCCTTATTATGCTTATTTTGCCAAAAGGAGACGATTTGAACAAAATTGGTTGTAGCGTTTGCGAGATATCGCCAAATTGTACGATTTGGCCAAAAAGTGCCGCGTCTATTAGAGCCAAATTGACGATTTGCCGTTTAAGGCCTTATTATGCTTATTTTGCCAAAAGGAGACGATTTGAACAAAATTGGTTGTAGCGTTTCCGCGATATCGCCAAATTGTGCGATTTGGACAAAAAGTGCCGCTTCTATTAGAGCCAAATTGACGATTTGCCGTTTAAGGCCTTATTATGCTTATTTTGCCAAAAGGAGACGATTTGAACAAAATTGGTTGTAGCGTTTGCGAGATATCGCCAAATTGTGCGATTTGGACAAAAAGTGCCGCTTCTATTAGAGCCAAATTGACGATTTGCCGTTTAAGGCCTTATTATGCTTATTTTGCCAAAAGGAGACGATTTGAACAAAATTGGTTGTAGCGTTTGCGAGATAACGCCAAATCGTAAGATTTGGCCAAAAAGTGCCGCGTCTATTAGAGCCAAATTGACGATTTGCCGTTTAAGGCCTTATTATGCTTATTTTGCCAAAAGGAGACGATTTGAACAAAATTGGTTGTAGCGTTTGCGAGATAACGCCAAATAGTAAGATTTGGACAAAAAGTGCCCCTTCTATTAGAGCCAAATTGACGATTTGCCGTTTAAGGCCTTATTATGCTTATTTTGCCAAAAGGAGACGATTTGAACAAAATTGGTTGTAGCGTTTCCGCGATATCGCCAAATTGTGCGATTTGGACAAAAAGTGCCGCTTCTATTAGAGCCAAATTGACGATTTGCCGTTTAAGGCCTTATTATGCTTATTTTGCCAAAAGGAGACGATTTGAACAAAATTGGTTGTAGCGTTTGCGAGATAACGCCAAATCGTAAGTTTTGGACAAAAAGTGCCGCTTCTATTAGAGCCAAATTGACGATTTGCCGTTTAAGGCCTTATTATGCTTATTTTGCCAAAAGGAGACGATTTGAACAAAATTGGTTGTAGCGTTTGCGAGATATCGCCAAATTGTACGATTTGGCCAAAAAGTGCCGCGTCTATTAGAGCCAAATTGACGATTTGCCGTTTAAGGCCTTATTATGCTTATTTTGCCAAAAGGAGACGATTTGAACAAAATTGGTTGTAGCGTTTGCGAGATAACGCCAAATAGTAAGATTTGGACAAAAAGTGCCCCTTCTATTAGAGCCAAATTGACGATTTGCCGTTTAAGGCCTTATTATGCTTGTTTTGCCAAAAGGAGACGATTTGAACAAAATTGGTTGTAGCGTTTCCGCGATATCGCCAAATTGTGCGATTTGGACAAAAAGTGCCGCTTCTATTAGAGCCAAATTGACGATTTGCCGTTTAAGGCCTTATTATGCTTATTTTGCCAAAAGGAGACGATTTGAACAAAATTGGTTGTAGCGTTTCCGAGATTTTTTTTTTTTTTTTTTTTTTTTTTTTTTTTTTTTGTACGAGGAAAATCTTCTAAAGACACCCATGCCTGCTGACGAATTGGCAGGGTAGTGTGGGATTCACTGTTTGTACTAAGCAGTGCCTACCCACTAAAAACCTCGTTCGCAATTTTCCCCCGTCGGCCGGAACTGTCCCTCGGGATAAAACCTCGGTTACGACGGTGCTTTCGGTGTTTCTATTGTTTATGAGCGAGTTATGGGACGACTACGAGTGACGTCGACACAAAGGAGCTGACTAGACAAGACTCTGACTATTTAACGCAACGCGACTATTGTTAAGAGCAGATTGTATTCAGATTGTATTCAGATTGTATTCAGATTGTATTCAGATTGTATTCAGATTGTATTCAGATTGTATTCATAATTAATTCAGATTATATTGTTCTTAGTTTTTGTGTTTTAAAAATTAAAAATAAATTTTTTTTTAAGAATCCCGCTGTTTCCTGTGACTTAAGTGGCGCAGTCGTTCGGATTAATTTCGGAACTCAGTACGAATCGATCGTATTGAATTTTTCGTTTCAACGATTAACCGAAAGAACCCACATTTTTCAACGTCGGTCAACAGACAGAGTGAAGTTTCCAGAAATCGAAAATTCCTCTCTATCGAAGAGCTGTCAAGAAGTTGCCCGAACCAAAATACCCCGGTTGCTGAGACCACATCGCTGAGCAACGCAAGGAAAGCTTAGAGGAGACGCCCCGAAGCAGTTCCTTATAGATGATCAGGATCAGCCTATTAATCGCGTAAGTGAATTTGATTTATGTCTGAAATCGACGAAGTTGCTAAACAAATATCAAACCTTAGTTTGAATATTGCAACGCCTTTAACTGACTCTGCCTCTGTAATTAAAGAAGATTTCACAATGTCCCAATTCAAACCTGAATATTTAAGTTGCGTCCCGACTTTTGATGGGAACCCTAATGATTTAAATAGATACATTTCGATATGCCAATCTTTAATTGACAATTTCTATGACCAAACAAACCCTGCAAACTTTCAAAATACTTATTTAATAAACTCGCTTATCAGCAAACTCACGGGCAATGCTAAACTAGTAATAAATATACAAAACGTTAATAAATGGGATGATTTAAAAAACGTTTTACAACGTAACTTTGCTGATCAGAGAGATGAGACTTGCTTAAATAGAGATTTAGTCTTAATGAAACAACAGCCTCATGAAAAACCTTTTGAATTTTATGATAGAATTTTACACATTCTGAATTTGTTGTGCTCGTATGTTGATTCGCATGAAAATTTGGTACAATCTAGGACTTTGAAAAGGAACCTATACAATGAGTTGGCTCTAAAAACCTTCCTATCTGGGCTCAGAGAACCCTTGGGTACTACCATAAGGTGCATGAGACCAGTCAATTTGGCACAAGCCTTACAGTTTGTCACCCAAGAAAACAATACACAATATTTCCAAAACCAACCACGACCCGGCCCAACATTTCAACAAAATCACATTAATCGTCCAAGACCAACATTCTTTAAATCATCTCCAAATTTTCAACCCCCAAATAATTCATTTCGACCCACATTTTCGCCGTCATCAATGAACGCAAGACCTAACTTTAACGGTCAAAGGGCCGGAACCTTCTCAAACTCTCGGACCTTTAGACGACCCAACGGTCAAAGTAATGTATTCAGACCAAACCCATTCCGACAGTTGCCACCCCCTACACCTATGTCAGGAATCTCACAGTCCGTACAGAGACCATTACCGAATAATTCTACAGCCAGTCAAAGATATCAACCCCCTAAATATACTGTCGAAGAGTTGTACAACACAGAAACCCAAAATTCATCAACACTTTGTCAAAATAGGGAAGAATACGAATATGGCCAATATCCCCGCTTTGAAGAGCAAGATTGGGACCAACCAAATTATTATCAGTATGATGATATGCACTTCACGGAGCCTGAGGTCCATGATAGTACTAATAACCCAAAAACTGAAAATAACCCCTATCATACCCAAATAAATCAACAGGAAAATTTTTCCAAAGCGCCTCCCAAAATGAGGAAAAAATAGAGGAAACTGTAATAGATTTGAACTTCTCTAATCTTAGTAATCTCTGTTATGTAATTTTTCCCGAAACAAATTTAAAAATTCTAATTGATTCTGGTTCCACCCGTTCCTTTATGAACCCAGATATTGTGAAAAAACTATACCCTAATCGAATTATTAACGACCCTTTTGTAGTATCTACCGTGTTTCATAAGTCCACCCATAATCATAGTGCGAAAATCCCGGCTTCTAGAATATTCAACTTGCCGCAAAACACAGATCTCAAATTTTACCTCTTCAAATTCCACAAATCGTTCGACGGACTTCTAGGAATCGACAACTTGAAAATACTCCAAGCCAGCATTGACCTTGTAAACGATTGCATTCTCACACCGGTCGCTCGTATCAAGTTACACTTCCACGAAACGCAACCTGAGTCGAATTGTATCACGATCGCACCTCGAGTCGAGCAAGTAATACGAGTAAGGACATCCGTCGGGAACGGCGATATCATAATACCACATCAAAAACTACAGAGTTGCGAAATTCCAGAATGTTTATCCACTGCTAAGAATGGCCTCGCTTATACGACAATTTTGAACAACACGTGTGAACCAGTAACGTTAAACCTCTCCGATACGTTTGAAGTAGAACGATTTGACCCAAAAGAATTAGAAGAAATAGATCTTAATAATTTCGATGATGATGAAAGAAACTCCGAATTAGACCTATCAAAATTTCGAACCGATCACCTAAACGAAGAAGAGTATAACCAACTTTTGAAGTTAATCAAAGAATATTCGGATATATTTTACAACGAGAATGACCCCTTAACTTTTACTAATAGAATTAAACACCGTATTAAAACCTCAGATGAGATCCCAGTGTATAGTAAATCATACCGATATCCCTTCATACATAGAACAGAAGTAGAAAGGCAAATTAAAAAAATGCTGGACCAACGAATCATTAGGCCCAGTCACTCACCATGGAATGCACCCATTTGGGTAGTTCCGAAAAAGGAGGACGCATCAGGAATCAAAAAATGGAGAGTAGTCGTCGACTTAAGAGGACTAAATTCCAAGACACTGGACGACAAGTACCCGCTACCAAATATCACAGACTTGTTAGACAAATTGGGAAAATGCCAGTATTTTTCGACATTAGACTTGGCGAGCGGGTTCCACCAGATTCAAATGCATGAGGACGATATCGAAAAAACCGCGTTTAGTACAGAAAATGGGCATTATGAATTCTTGCGTATGCCCTTTGGACTAAAAAACGCGCCAGCCACGTTTCAGAGGGTTATGGACAATATCCTCAGAGGGCTGCAGAATGAAAAATGCTTAGTATATCTAGATGACATAATTGTGTTTTCCACTTCTCTACAAGAACATCTAGAACGCTTGAGAAATGTTTTTAATAGATTGCGAGAATCCGGATTTAAAATACAGCTAGATAAGTCAGAATTTTTGCGAAAAGAAGTGGCCTACTTAGGACACGTCGTTACGCGCGAAGGAGTGAAGCCGAATCCTGACAAAATCGAGGCAATCAAGAGATTCCCCATTCCTAAGACAACAAAACAAATCAAAGGGTTCTTAGGATTGCTCGGTTATTACCGAAGATTCATAAAAGATTTTGCTAGGATAACGAAACCGCTAACGAAATGCCTAAAAAAGGGCGCTAAAATAGAACATAACCAAGAATTCGTATCCTGTTTTGAGCTGTGCAAAACTCTTCTGATGAACGAGCCTATCTTGCAGTATCCGGACTTTTCCCAACCGTTCAATCTCACAACAGACGCAAGTAACGTAGCACTAGGAGCCGTCTTGTCGCAAGGTCCAATAGGACGAGATTTACCTATAGCTTATGCGTCTAGGACCCTAAACGATACAGAAAGGAACTACTCAACAACGGAAAAGGAATTATTAGGAATCGTGTGGGCCACAAAGTATTTCCGCCCCTATATATTCGGCAGGAAAATAAACCTTATAACGGACCACAAGCCCTTGCAGTGGCTCTTCTCGCTAAAGGACGCCAATTCAAAACTTACAAGATGGAGAATTAAACTAGAGGAGTATGATTACAATATTATATATAAAAAGGGAAAGTTGAATACGAATGCGGACGCCCTTTCGAGAATAGAACTACATACAAAAGAAACAAACGACTTCTCACTGGTTGAATATATGGAAGAATTCAATAGGCAATTACAACAAGAAACGGGAGCCTCGACATCCAAAAATAATGACAAGACAGACCAGGACTCGACAGCCGCGCAAGTGGATGAAACTGAAGTCATGGACGTTGACCCACCAGCATCTGAACAAGAACCGGAAAACGACAGGATGACTGTACATACCAACGCAAGCGAAGACCCTATTGTTGGCATCCCGATAAGTGAAACCGCGGTAAACTATGGGGCAAATCAAGCTATTATCTCCTCGGTATTACACTCACCTGCCAAAACAAGAATCAAGGTTCTCTTCGGAGGAAAAAGGAGATATCACGTCCAACTCTCGAGAGATAAGTTCGAAGACGACATTAGGAAATTCATCCAAGAATTCATCGTACCCTACAAACAGCATCACTTATATTTCGAAAATCCAGAAATTTATGAACCATTTTGTGAAGTAGTGAGGAAGACCTTCAAATGGCCATGCCTAAAAATGAAACGTTGTCTGAAAAAATTGTTAGACGTAGAAACCAAAGAAGACATCCCTGAAATCATTCAAAAGTATCACGAGTCAAAAACAAACCACCGCGGAATCGACGAAACCTGGGAAAAAATCAAACAAATTTACTATTGGCCAAATCAAAAATGCTCAATTCAAACATACATAAATAACTGCCAAATATGTCAGAAAGGAAAGTACGAACGCCACCCTATCCACGTGGAGATGAATCTAACGCCGACAGCTTCGCGACCTTTCGAGATAGTCCATTTAGATACCCTCACGCTCGAAAATACGAAATTTGTAACAATAATCGATGCTTTCTCTAAATATGCACAAGCGTATCCTCTAGCAAATCTTTCAGCTACAGAAATCGTAGATAAGTTGCTTCTCTTCTTTTCACATCATCAAATCCCTTCGCAAATAGTAGTTGATAACGGGGCCGAGTTTAAAAATGCTACAGTAACGGAACTCTTAACATTGCACAAAGTTAAAATCCACTTTTGTTCCCCGAATCACCCAAAATCAAACGGAATGGTGGAGCGCCTACACTCCACATTACAGGAACATATACGCCTACTAAATCAGCAAGATTTCTCGGAAAATACCATCACACAAAAAATGGTATACGCGATTTTGGCCTATAATAACTCCATACACTCAGCTAGAAAAATGAAACCCGTAGATGTCATAAATGGCCACATATCACCCAGTGACCCTTTCGATATAAAACTCGACCAATTATTATTAACAGAATACGTCAATGTACATAAAGAAAAGGCACGATTACTCTATGCGGACATTAACCAAAAACTCGCAGACAATAAAGAAAAACTGGTAACAAAAATCAATGAAACTCGCGAAAGTCCTAATGAATTCGAAAATCAACAACAGGTATACATCAAAAAACATTCTAGGCAAAAATTATCTGATAAATTTACCGGTCCAGAAAAAATAAAAAACGTCCGTAAAGATAGAAAGACGGTTGAAACAGAGTCACGCCAAAAGATCCATATGGACAACTTAAAACGACCGTTTCGAAATAAGTACAGCTTCGACTAAAAATAAAAATATTCATTTCAGCCTTTCGGCGGGCATATTCGCAGAAGAAAGCCGAATAACCCTAAGACAATTGGACGAAAACCTTGGAATTTTACCCTACAAACTTGGACAAGCAAAACTTACAGTACAGACGCACAAATTGATACATTACTATGACTTGAATCCTATTATAGAGGAAGCCAACAAACTAGACAACAAGACTCAAACCATCTCAAACTCCCTCGTATTAAACACAGACTATTATAATAATTGCGCTAATTATCTCAAAATATTGAATTTAACACAAAGGAGAGTAGAGAGAAAAATTAATCAGATCATACCTCATCCCCAAAGATCTAAAAGAGGTCTAATCAATGTAGCAGGTTCAATTTTCAAAGCCATAACCGGTAATTTGGATGCCAATGACGGAATCCACTACGAAAACTTGATAAACGAACTACAACAAAATCAGAATAAACTAAAAATTAGTATCCAAAAACAAAACTCAATCTCTCTCAGCGTAATCGAGAATTTCAATCTAACCATTTATCAAATGAGGAAAAATATGGAAATAATGGAGAAACGTATCAAACAAATAGGATACATGACACAGGAAACAGCCTCCAAAGAAAATATGTATTTCATTAAAGATATACTAATTCAAATAATCAATCTCTACGAGATAATCGATTCAATGCTACAAGACATTGAAACCTCTATCACATTTGCCAAACTAGGAACCTTCCATCCCAGCATAATGGAAACTGCGAATTTGTTCCTAGAATTAAAGAAACTAGAGATTAAAGTAAAACCTCAAAACCTTCCTCTGCAGATAACCTTAGAAAATATTCTCGAATACGAAAAAATTATAGAAGTTGAAAGTTTTATTTTAAATGGTAGAATCACTTATCTATTAAACATTCCATTAACAAATCTCGATAATTTCGATTACTATCATCTCTACTCAATACCTGTCAGACGTCAGAGTCAATTCAGGGCAGTCATACCTCGCGGAAAATACCTAATACTGAATCAAGATCACTACGCCTACCCGGAAGAAGCATGCAAAAGAATATCCCAAAACCTGTTCATCTGTAAACCCGAAATCCTAGAAGAAACAAGCGAGAATGGTCCCTGCGAAACACAATTGTTAAATTCATTGCAAGCCAGTGCAAGTTGCCAACAAATCGATGTCACCATTACTCGGGCAATAGCTAATCGGATAGATTCGTCAGACAGATGGGTCCTGATAATGCCGACAGAAAAGACTATCAAGTTAAAGTGTAATGGTCAAGAAGAATACAAAAGGATATCAGGAAGCTTTCTCCTAACCGTACCCGAAGAATGCCGAGCTGAAGGAGAAGATATAGTAATCAATAACGATCGATCAACAACCGCCGCGAACGAGCCAATAACGTTCCCCAGGCTAGAAGACCAACCACCAAAACTTCCGCACTTGGACCTGAACTTCCACCTTCAAGAAGTGAAACTCGATGAACTCCACAGACTTAAAAGTGAAATTCAAGAAAATAACCCTGAATTATTGTATAACCCAGTTTCAACCCCTCCTAGCTTATGGACAATACTAATTTATGTCATGTTGATAATAATAATAGTATATACACTGTATAAAAGGTTAGCCCAGAGACGAATACCACCAACGACCACTGAGGGAGAATCCATTAATCCAATCCTAAACCTACCCCGTAGCCAGGGTAGCTCAATTTGAGAAGGGAGGAGTTATGGGACGACTACGAGTGACGTCGACACAAAGGAGCTGACTAGACAAGACTCTGACTATTTAACGCAACGCGACTATTGTTAAGAGCAGATTGTATTCAGATTGTATTCAGATTGTATTCAGATTGTATTCAGATTGTATTCAGATTGTATTCAGATTGTATTCATAATTAATTCAGATTATATTGTTCTTAGTTTTTGTGTTTTAAAAATTAAAAATAAATTTTTTTTTAAGAATCCCGCTGTTTCCTGTGACTTAAGTAGCGTCGCAATATTCGGGAATTTAATCGCGGAGAAAATAGTGGTGTTTTTTTTTTTTTTTTTTTTTTTTTTGGTTTTTTTCTATTTTTTTGCCAGAAATATGCAGAAACAATTTACTGATCAAAAAGTGACTTTATTAGATCTATAATTTAGTGACGGCTATCAGTGAAAATAATCGTGACCGCCCCATAATCCTTTGGATTTATGCTGTCTCGTGAAATTAGAATTACGAAAATCATACCGTACGCAAGATTCGTTCCTGCCTCTCTTTCTCTTTCATCATATTGGAAATGGCTCTGCTACAGCGATCCCAAGTTTCTGGGTTTTTTAGCATTGCTTTAATCAGATTTACTGGAGTTAGAGCGTTCACGCATGCTTTTAACTCGTCTCGTTGAGTTTGGAAAGTCGGGCATCGGAAAATACAGTGCTCTGCGGAGTCTAAGATTCCGCAGTGTCTGCAGTTCGGTTCCGTCTCTCCAATGCGGTGCGTGAAAGCTCTAAAGCTTCCGTGCCCGGTGAACGCCTGAGTTAGGTAATAATTCAGGCGTTTGTGTTTGCATGAGACCCACGTCTCCAGGTTAGGGATTAATTTCTTAGTCCACTGCCCCTTTTCCGTGAGACATGACCAACGTTGCTGCCATTTCCAAATTGTTTCAGATCGAGCTGCTTTTTTGTCCGCATTGCTGACTGTCTGTAAAGCGCTGAGCCGTGTTCTTTCCTCGATTAGCAAATCGATAGGAGGAATTCCTGCTAGCACTTGTACCGCTTCATAGGATACAGTGCGATACGCACATATGACCCTCAGGAGTGCCTTTCTTTGCACGCTGAGCAACATACGTACGTATTTTCCGATTCTCGTCATCCACCCCCAAATCGGAGCGGCGTAGAGAAGCGTCGACTGTACTACTCCATAAAGAAGTTGTCTTTTTTGGGAACTTGGACCGTCCAACGTAGGCATGATTCTTTGCAAAAGTCCTAGTTTGTTGAGACTTTTCCGGCAGATTACTTCCACGTGGCGCCCGTGATGCAAATTTTCGCCGAACTCTACACCCAAATATCTGATGGATTTTTTGGGCTGAACGCGGACGTCATTAGCGATGAAGAAAATGTCCTTCTTGTACCTTTTCCCGTTTAGAATCACTGCTTCGGTTTTTTCCGGGGCTATTTGAAGCGAATGGTCGGTCAACCATTGCACGCAACGGTTTATTGCCCGATTGGCTTCGCCTATTAGCTGCGCCCTATCGGAGCCGCAAACGACGAGAGCAATGTCGTCTGCGTATCCAATGGGCGTAACGTTTTCCGATTTGCCCGCCTCTAAGATGGGGTCGTACATGATGTTCCATAGGAGCGGGCCGAGTACCGAACCTTGCGGAATGCCCATCGCCATATTGAACGTGGTCTCTTTGTCTATTTTTACTACTCTATTTGCGAAGTAGCCTTTTATGACGTTGATTATGTAATCTGAAATATTTCTTCTAGCCAATTCGTTAATTATGCACTCCCAAGACGCGCTGTTGAACGCATTTCTCACGTCTAGCGTGATTAATGCGCACCAACGTTCTCCGCGACGACGGAGCGTTTCCGAGATATCGCCAATTTGTGCGATTTGGACAAAAAGTGCCGCTTCTATTAGAGCCAAATTGACGATTTGCCGTTTAAGGCCTTATTATGCTTATTTTGCCAAAAGGAAACGATTTGAACAAAATTGGTTGTAGCGTTTGCGAGATATCGCCAAATTGTGCGATTTGGCCAAAAAGTGCCGCTTCTATTAGAGCCAAATTGACGATTTGCCGTTTAAGGCCTTATTATGCATATTTTGCCAAAAGGAGACGATTTGAACAAAATTCGTTGTAGCGTTTGCGAGATATCGCCAAATTGTGCGATTTGGCCAAAAAGTGCCGCTTCTATTAGAGCCAAATTGACGATTTGCCGTTTAAGGCCTTATTATGCTTATTTTGCCAAAAGGAGACGATTTGAACAAAATTGGTTGTAGCGTTTGCGAGATAACGCCAAATTGTACGATTTGGCCAAAAAGTGCCGCTTCTATTAGAGCCAAATTGACGATTTGCCGTTTAAGGCCTTATTATGCTTATTTTGCCAAAAGGAGACGATTTGAACAAAATTGGTTGTAGCGTTTGCGAGATATCGCCAAATTGTGCGATTTGGCCAAAAAGTGCCGCTTCTATTAGAGCCAAATTGACGATTTGCCGTTTAAGGCCTTATTATGCTTATTTTGCCAAAAGGAGACGATTTGAACAAAATTGGTTGTAGCGTTTAGGAGATAACGCCAAATCGTAAGATTTGGACAAAAAGTGCCGCTTCTATTAGAACCAAATTGACGATTTGCCGTTTAAGGCCTTATTATGCTTATTTTGCCAAAAGGAGACGAATTGAACAAAATTGGTTGTAGCGTTGGCGAAATATCGCCAAATCGTGGTTTTCGGGCATTTTCCTACGAAACTCTCCGATTTCACGGATTTGACTATTTTTAAGCTCAGTATTGTTAAGAATGACGGAAATAGCACGAAATCATACGATTTACACTTTTTGGTCAAAAAGTGCCGCTTCTATTAGAGCCAAATTGACGATTTGCCGTTTAAGGCCTTATTATGCTTATTTTGCCAAAAGGAGACGATTTGAACAAAATTGGTTGTAGCGTTTGCGAGATAACGCCAAATCGTAAGATTTGGACAAAAAGTGCCGCTTCTATTAGAACCAAATTGACGATTTGCCGTTTAAGGCCTTATTATGCTTATTTTGCCAAAAGGAGACGATTTGAACAAAATTGGTTGTAGCGTTTGCGAAATATCGCCAAATTGTACGATTTGGCCAAAAAGTGCCGCTTCTATTAGAGCCAAATTGACGATTTGCCGTTTAAGGCCTTATTATGCTTATTTTGCCAAAAGGAGACGATTTGAACAAAATTGGTTGTAGCGTTTGCGAGATAACGCCAAATCGTAAGATTTGGACAAAAAGTGCCGCTTCTATTAGAGCCAAATTGACGATTTGCCGTTTAAGGCCTTATTATGCTTATTTTGCCAAAAGGAGACGATTTGAACAAAATTGGTTGTAGCGTTTGCGAAATATCGCCAAATTATGAGATTTGGCCAAAAAGTGCCGCTTCTATTAGAGCCAAATTGACGATTTGCCGTTTAAGACCTTATTATGCTTATTTTGCCAAAAGGAGACGATTTGAACAAAATTGGTTGTAGCGTTTGCGAAATATCGCCAAATTGTACGATTTGGCCAAAAAGTGCCGCTTCTATTAGAGCCAAATTGACGATTTGCCGTTTAAGACCTTATTATGCTTATTTTGCCAAAAGGAGACGATTTGAACAAAATTGGTTGTAGCGTTTGCGAGATAACGCCAAATTGTACGATTTGGCCAAAAAGTGCCGCTTCTATTAGAGCCAAATTGACGATTTGCCGTTTAAGGCCTTATTATGCTTATTTTGCCAAAAGGAGACGAATTGAACAAAATTGGTTGTAGCCTTGGCGAAATATCGCCAAATCGTGGTTTTCGGGCATTTTCCTACGAAACTCTCCGATTTCACGGATTTGACTATTTTTAAGCTCAGTATTGTTAAGAATGACGGAAATAGCACGAAATCATACGATTTACACTTTTTGGCCAAAAAGTGCCGCTTCTATTAGAGCCAAATTGACGATTTGCCGTTTAAGGCCTTATTATGCTTATTTTGCCAAAAGGAGACGATTTGAACAAAATTGGTTGTAGCGTTTGCGAAATATCGCCAAATTGTACGATTTGGCCAAAAAGTGCCGCTTCTATTAGAGCCAAATTGACGATTTGCCGTTTAAGGCCTTATTATGCTTATTTTGCCAAAAGGAGACGATTTGAACAAAATTGGTTGTAGCGTTGGCGAAATATCGTCAAATTGTACGATTTGGCCAAAAAGTGCCGCTTCTATTAGAGCCAAATTGACGATTTGCCGTTTAAGGCCTTATTATGCTTATTTTGCCAAAAGGAGACGATTTGAACAAAATTGGTTGTAGCGTTTGCGACATATCGCCAAATTGTACGATTTGGCCAAAAAGTGCCGCTTCTATTAGAGCCAAATTGACGATTTGCCGTTTAAGGCCTTATTATGCTTATTTTGCCAAAAGGCGACGATTTGAACAAAATTGGTTGTAGCGTTTGCGAGATAACGCCAAATCATAAGATTTGGCCAAAAAGTGCCGCTTCTATTAGAGCCAAATTGACGATTTGCCGTTTAAGGCCTTATTATACTTATTTTGCCAAAAGGAGACGATTTGAACAAAATTGGTTGTAGCGTTTGCGAAATATCGCCAAATCATAAGATTTGGCCAAAAAGTGCCGCTTCTATTAGAGCCAAATTGACGATTTGCCGTTTAAGGCCTTATTATGCTTATTTTGCCAAAAGGAGACGATTTGAACAAAATTGGTTGTAGCGTTTGCGAAATATCGCCAAATTGTACGATTTGGCCAAAAAGTGCCGCTTCTATTAGAGCCAAATTGACGATTTGCCGTTTAAGGCCTTATTATGCTTATTTTGCCAAAAGGAGACGATTTGAACAAAATTGGTTGTAGCGTTTGCGAAATATCGCCAAATTGTACGATTTGGCCAAAAAGTGCCGCTTCTATTAGAGCCAAATTGACGATTTGCCGTTTAAGGCCTTATTATGCTTATTTTGCCAAAAGGAGACGATTTGAACAAAATTGGTTGTAGCGTTTGCGAAATATCGCCAAATTGTACGATTTGGCCAAAAAGTGCCGCTTCTATTAGAGCCAAATTGACGATTTGCCGTTTAAGGCCTTATTATACTTATTTTGCCAAAAGGAGACGATTTGAACAAAATTGGTTGTAGCGTTTGCGAGATAACGCCAAATTGTACGATTTGGCCAAAAAGTGCCGCTTCTATTAGAGCCAAATTGACGATTTGCCGTTTAAGGCCTTATTATGCTTATTTTGCCAAAAGGAGACGAATTGAACAAAATTGGTTGTAGCCTTGGCGAAATATCGCCAAATCGTGGTTTTCGGGCATTTTCCTACGAAACTCTCCGATTTCACGGATTTGACTATTTTTAAGCTCAGTATTGTTAAGAATGACGGAAATAGCACGAAATCATACGATTTACACTTTTTGGCCAAAAAGTGCCGCTTCTATTAGAGCCAAATTGACGATTTGCCGTTTAAGGCCTTATTATGCTTATTTTGCCAAAAGGAGACGATTTGAACAAAATTGGTTGTAGCGTTTGCGAAATATCGCCAAATTGTACGATTTGGCCAAAAAGTGCCGCTTCTATTAGAGCCAAATTGACGATTTGCCGTTTAAGGCCTTATTATGCTTATTTTGCCAAAAGGAGACGATTTGAACAAAATTGGTTGTAGCGTTGGCGAAATATCGTCAAATTGTACGATTTGGCCAAAAAGTGCCGCTTCTATTAGAGCCAAATTGACGATTTGCCGTTTAAGGCCTTATTATGCTTATTTTGCCAAAAGGAGACGATTTGAACAAAATTGGTTGTAGCGTTTGCGACATATCGCCAAATTGTACGATTTGGCCAAAAAGTGCCGCTTCTATTAGAGCCAAATTGACGATTTGCCGTTTAAGGCCTTATTATGCTTATTTTGCCAAAAGGCGACGATTTGAACAAAATTGGTTGTAGCGTTTGCGAGATAACGCCAAATCATAAGATTTGGCCAAAAAGTGCCGCTTCTATTAGAGCCAAATTGACGATTTGCCGTTTAAGGCCTTATTATACTTATTTTGCCAAAAGGAGACGATTTGAACAAAATTGGTTGTAGCGTTTGCGAAATATCGCCAAATCATAAGATTTGGCCAAAAAGTGCCGCTTCTATTAGAGCCAAATTGACGATTTGCCGTTTAAGGCCTTATTATGCTTATTTTGCCAAAAGGAGACGATTTGAACAAAATTGGTTGTAGCGTTTGCGAGATATCGCCAAATTGTGCGATTTGGCCAAAAAGTGCCGCTTCTATTAGAGCCAAATTGACAATTTGCCGTTTAAGGCCTTATTATGCTTATTTTGCCAAAAGGAGACGAATTGAACAAAATTGGTTGTAGCGTTGGCGAAATATCGCCAAATCGTGGTTTTCGGGCATTTTCCTACGAAACTCTCCGATTTCACGGATTTGACTATTTTTAAGCTCAGTATTGTTAAGAATGACGGAAATAGCACGAAATCATACGATTTACACTTTTTGGTCAAAAAGTGCCGCTTCTATTAGAGCCAAATTGACGATTTGCCGTTTAAGGCCTTATTATGCTTATTTTGCCAAAAGGAGACGATTTGAACAAAATTGGTTGTAGCGTTTGCGAAATATCGCCAAATT
Source organism: Euwallacea fornicatus (assembly GCF_040115645.1). Taxonomy (NCBI): domain Eukaryota; kingdom Metazoa; phylum Arthropoda; class Insecta; order Coleoptera; family Curculionidae; genus Euwallacea; species Euwallacea fornicatus. Next base: position 92,256 of record NW_027096082.1, on the reverse strand, counting down.
GTACGATTTGGCCAAAAAGTGCCGCTTCTATTAGAGCCAAATTGACGATTTGCCGTTTAAGGCCTTATTATGCTTATTTTGCCAAAAGGAGACGATTTGAACAAAATTGGTTGTAGCGTTGGCGAAATATCGCCAAATTGTACGATTTGGCCAAAAAGTGCCGCTTCTATTAGAGCCAAATTGACGATTTGCCGTTTAAGGCCTTATTATGCTTATTTTGCCAAAAGGAGACGATTTGAACAAAATTGGTTGTAGCGTTTGCGACATATCGCCAAATTGTACGATTTGGCCAAAAAGTGCCGCTTCTATTAGAGCCAAATTGACGATTTGCCGTTTAAGGCCTTATTATGCTTATTTTGCCAAAAGGCGACGATTTGAACAAAATTGGTTGTAGCGTTTGCGAGATAACGCCAAATCATAAGATTTGGCCAAAAAGTGCCGCTTCTATTAGAGCCAAATTGACGATTTGCCGTTTAAGGCCTTATTATGCTTATTTTGCCAAAAGGAGACGATTTGAACAAAATTGGTTGTAGCGTTTGCGAAATATCGCCAAATTGTACGATTTGGCCAAAAAGTGCCGCTTCTATTAGAGCCAAATTGACGATTTGCCGTTTAAGGCCTTATTATGCTTATTTTGCCAAAAGGAGACGATTTGAACAAAATTGGATGTAGCGTTTGCGAAATATCGCCAAATTGTACGATTTGGCCAAAAAGTGCCGCTTCTATTAGAGCCAAATTGACGATTTGCCGTTTAAGGCCTTATTATGCTTATTTTGCCAAAAGGAGACGATTTGAACAAAATTGGTTGTAGCGTTTGCGAGATAACGCCAAATCATAAGATTTGGCCAAAAAGTGCCGCGTCTATTAGAGCCAAATTGACGATTTGCCGTTTAAGGCCTTATTATGCTTATTTTGCCAAAAGGAGACGATTTGAACAAAATTGGTTGTAGCGTTTGCGAAATATCGCCAAATTGTACGATTTGGCCAAAAAGTGCCGCTTCTATTAGAGCCAAATTGACGATTTGCCGTTTAAGGCCTTATTATGCTTATTTTGCCAAAAGGAGACGATTTGAACAAAATTGGTTGTAGCGTTTGCGAAATATCGCCAAATCATGAGATTTGGCCAAAAAGTGCCGCTTCTATTAGAGCCAAATTGACGATTTGCCGTTTAAGACCTTATTATGCTTATTTTGCCAAAAGGAGACGATTTGAACAAAATTGGTTGTAGCGTTTGCGAAATATCGCCAAATTGTACGATTTGGCCAAAAAGTGCCGCTTCTATTAGAGCCAAATTGACGATTTGCCGTTTAAGGCCTTATTATGCTTATTTTGCCAAAAGGAGACGATTTGAACAAAATTGGTTGTAGCGTTTGCGAGATAACGCCAAATCATAAGATTTGGCCAAAAAAGTGCCGCTTCTATTAGAGCCAAATTGACGATTTGCCGTTTAAGGCCTTATTATGCTTATTTTGCCAAAAGGAGACGATTTGAACAAAATTGGTTGTAGCGTTTGCGAGATAACGCCAAATCGTAAGATTTGGACAAAAAGTGCCGCTTCTATTAGAGCCAAATTGACGATTTGCCGTTTAACGCCTTATTATGCTTATTTTGCCAAAAGGAGACGATTTGAACAAAATTGGTTGTAGCGTTTGCGAAATATCGCCAAATTGTACGATTTGGCCAAAAAGTGCCGCTTCTATTAGAGCCAAATTGACGATTTGCCGTTTAAGGCCTTATTATGCTTATTTTGCCAAAAGGAGACGAATTGAACAAAATTGGTTGTAGCGTTGGCGAAATATCGCCAAATCGTGGTTTTCGGGCATTTTCCTACGAAACTCTCCGATTTCACGGATTTGACTATTTTTAAGCTCAGTATTGTTAAGAATGACGGAAATAGCACGAAATCATACGATTTACACTTTTTGGTCAAAAAGTGCCGCTTCTATTAGAGCCAAATTGACGATTTGCCGTTTAAGGCCTTATTATGCTTATTTTGCCAAAAGGAGACGATTTGAACAAAATTGGTTGTAGCGTTTGCGAGATAACGCCAAATCATAAGATTTGGCCAAAAAATGCCGCTTCTATTAGAGCCAAATTGACGATTTGCCGTTTAAGGCCTTATTATGCTTATTTTGCCAAAAGGAGACGATTTGAACAAAATTGGTTGTAGCGTTGGCGAAATATCGTCAAATTGTACGATTTGGCCAAAAAGTGCCGCTTCTATTAGAGCCAAATTGACGATTTGCCGTTTAAGGCCTTATTATGCTTATTTTGCCAAAAGGAGACGATTTGAACAAAATTGGTTGTAGCGTTTGCGACATATCGCCAAATTGTACGATTTGGCCAAAAAGTGCCGCTTCTATTAGAGCCAAATTGACGATTTGCCGTTTAAGGCCTTATTATGCTTATTTTGCCAAAAGGCGACGATTTGAACAAAATTGGTTGTAGCGTTTGCGAGATAACGCCAAATCATAAGATTTGGCCAAAAAGTGCCGCTTCTATTAGAGCCAAATTGACGATTTGCCGTTTAAGGCCTTATTATACTTATTTTGCCAAAAGGAGACGATTTGAACAAAATTGGTTGTAGCGTTTGCGAAATATCGCCAAATCATAAGATTTGGCCAAAAAGTGCCGCTTCTATTAGAGCCAAATTGACGATTTGCCGTTTAAGGCCTTATTATGCTTATTTTGCCAAAAGGAGACGATTTGAACAAAATTGGATGTAGCGTTTGCGAAATATCGCCAAATTGTACGATTTGGCCAAAAAGTGCCGCTTCTATTAGAGCCAAATTGACGATTTGCCGTTTAAGGCCTTATTATGCTTATTTTGCCAAAAGGAGACGATTTGAACAAAATTGGTTGTAGCGTTTGCGAAATATCGCCAAATCATGAGATTTGGCCAAAAAGTGCCGCTTCTATTAGAGCCAAATTGACGATTTGCCGTTTAAGGCCTTATTATGCTTATTTTGCCAAAAGGAGACGATTTGAACAAAATTGGTTGTAGCGTTTGCGAGATAACGCCAAATCATAAGATTTGGCCAAAAAGTGCCGCGTCTATTAGAGCCAAATTGACGATTTGCCGTTTAAGGCCTTATTATGCTTATTTTGCCAAAAGGAGACGATTTGAACAAAATTGGTTGTAGCGTTTGCGAAATATCGCCAAATTGTACGATTTGGCCAAAAAGTGCCGCTTCTATTAGAGCCAAATTGACGATTTGCCGTTTAAGGCCTTATTATGCTTATTTTGCCAAAAGGAGACGATTTGAACAAAATTGGTTGTAGCGTTTGCGAAATATCGCCAAATCATGAGATTTGGCCAAAAAGTGCCGCTTCTATTAGAGCCAAATTGACGATTTGCCGTTTAAGACCTTATTATGCTTATTTTGCCAAAAGGAGACGATTTGAACAAAATTGGTTGTAGCGTTTGCGAAATATCGCCAAATTGTACGATTTGGCCAAAAAGTGCCGCTTCTATTAGAGCCAAATTGACGATTTGCCGTTTAAGGCCTTATTATGCTTATTTTGCCAAAAGGAGACGATTTGAACAAAATTGGTTGTAGCGTTTGCGAGATAACGCCAAATCATAAGATTTGGCCAAAAAAGTGCCGCTTCTATTAGAGCCAAATTGACGATTTGCCGTTTAAGGCCTTATTATGCTTATTTTGCCAAAAGGAGACGATTTGAACAAAATTGGTTGTAGCGTTTGCGAGATAACGCCAAATCGTAAGATTTGGACAAAAAGTGCCGCTTCTATTAGAGCCAAATTGACGATTTGCCGTTTAACGCCTTATTATGCTTATTTTGCCAAAAGGAGACGATTTGAACAAAATTGGTTGTAGCGTTTGCGAAATATCGCCAAATTGTACGATTTGGCCAAAAAGTGCCGCTTCTATTAGAGCCAAATTGACGATTTGCCGTTTAAGGCCTTATTATGCTTATTTTGCCAAAAGGAGACGAATTGAACAAAATTGGTTGTAGCGTTGGCGAAATATCGCCAAATCGTGGTTTTCGGGCATTTTCCTACGAAACTCTCCGATTTCACGGATTTGACTATTTTTAAGCTCAGTATTGTTAAGAATGACGGAAATAGCACGAAATCATACGATTTACACTTTTTGGTCAAAAAGTGCCGCTTCTATTAGAGCCAAATTGACGATTTGCCGTTTAAGGCCTTATTATGCTTATTTTGCCAAAAGGAGACGATTTGAACAAAATTGGTTGTAGCGTTTGCGAGATAACGCCAAATCATAAGATTTGGCCAAAAAATGCCGCTTCTATTAGAGCCAAATTGACGATTTGCCGTTTAAGGCCTTATTATGCTTATTTTGCCAAAAGGAGACGATTTGAACAAAATTGGTTGTAGCGTTGGCGAAATATCGTCAAATTGTACGATTTGGCCAAAAAGTGCCGCTTCTATTAGAGCCAAATTGACGATTTGCCGTTTAAGGCCTTATTATGCTTATTTTGCCAAAAGGAGACGATTTGAACAAAATTGGTTGTAGCGTTTGCGACATATCGCCAAATTGTACGATTTGGCCAAAAAGTGCCGCTTCTATTAGAGCCAAATTGACGATTTGCCGTTTAAGGCCTTATTATGCTTATTTTGCCAAAAGGCGACGATTTGAACAAAATTGGTTGTAGCGTTTGCGAGATAACGCCAAATCATAAGATTTGGCCAAAAAGTGCCGCTTCTATTAGAGCCAAATTGACGATTTGCCGTTTAAGGCCTTATTATACTTATTTTGCCAAAAGGAGACGATTTGAACAAAATTGGTTGTAGCGTTTGCGAAATATCGCCAAATCATAAGATTTGGCCAAAAAGTGCCGCTTCTATTAGAGCCAAATTGACGATTTGCCGTTTAAGGCCTTATTATGCTTATTTTGCCAAAAGGAGACGATTTGAACAAAATTGGTTGTAGCGTTTGCGAAATATCGCCAAATTGTACGATTTGGCCAAAAAGTGCCGCTTCTATTAGAGCCAAATTGACGATTTGCCGTTTAAGGCCTTATTATGCTTATTTTGCCAAAAGGAGACGATTTGAACAAAATTGGTTGTAGCGTTTGCGAGATATCGCCAAATTGTGCGATTTGGCCAAAAAGTGCCGCTTCTATTAGAGCCAAATTGACAATTTGCCGTTTAAGGCCTTATTATGCTTATTTTGCCAAAAGGAGACGAATTGAACAAAATTGGTTGTAGCGTTGGCGAAATATCGCCAAATCGTGGTTTTCGGGCATTTTCCTACGAAACTCTCCGATTTCACGGATTTGACTATTTTTAAGCTCAGTATTGTTAAGAATGACGGAAATAGCACGAAATCATACGATTTACACTTTTTGGTCAAAAAGTGCCGCTTCTATTAGAGCCAAATTGACGATTTGCCGTTTAAGGCCTTATTATGCTTATTTTGCCAAAAGGAGACGATTTGAACAAAATTGGTTGTAGCGTTTGCGAAATATCGCCAAATTGTACGATTTGGCCAAAAAGTGCCGCTTCTATTAGAGCCAAATTGACGATTTGCCGTTTAAGGCCTTATTATGCTTATTTTGCCAAAAGGAGACGATTTGAACAAAATTGGTTGTAGCGTTGGCGAAATATCGCCAAATTGTACGATTTGGCCAAAAAGTGCCGCTTCTATTAGAGCCAAATTGACGATTTGCCGTTTAAGGCCTTATTATGCTTATTTTGCCAAAAGGAGACGATTTGAACAAAATTGGTTGTAGCGTTTGCGACATATCGCCAAATTGTACGATTTGGCCAAAAAGTGCCGCTTCTATTAGAGCCAAATTGACGATTTGCCGTTTAAGGCCTTATTATGCTTATTTTGCCAAAAGGCGACGATTTGAACAAAATTGGTTGTAGCGTTTGCGAGATAACGCCAAATCATAAGATTTGGCCAAAAAGTGCCGCTTCTATTAGAGCCAAATTGACGATTTGCCGTTTAAGGCCTTATTATGCTTATTTTGCCAAAAGGAGACGATTTGAACAAAATTGGTTGTAGCGTTTGCGAAATATCGCCAAATTGTACGATTTGGCCAAAAAGTGCCGCTTCTATTAGAGCCAAATTGACGATTTGCCGTTTAAGGCCTTATTATGCTTATTTTGCCAAAAGGAGACGATTTGAACAAAATTGGATGTAGCGTTTGCGAAATATCGCCAAATTGTACGATTTGGCCAAAAAGTGCCGCTTCTATTAGAGCCAAATTGACGATTTGCCGTTTAAGGCCTTATTATGCTTATTTTGCCAAAAGGAGACGATTTGAACAAAATTGGTTGTAGCGTTTGCGAGATAACGCCAAATCATAAGATTTGGCCAAAAAGTGCCGCGTCTATTAGAGCCAAATTGACGATTTGCCGTTTAAGGCCTTATTATGCTTATTTTGCCAAAAGGAGACGATTTGAACAAAATTGGTTGTAGCGTTTGCGAAATATCGCCAAATTGTACGATTTGGCCAAAAAGTGCCGCTTCTATTAGAGCCAAATTGACGATTTGCCGTTTAAGGCCTTATTATGCTTATTTTGCCAAAAGGAGACGATTTGAACAAAATTGGTTGTAGCGTTTGCGAAATATCGCCAAATCATGAGATTTGGCCAAAAAGTGCCGCTTCTATTAGAGCCAAATTGACGATTTGCCGTTTAAGACCTTATTATGCTTATTTTGCCAAAAGGAGACGATTTGAACAAAATTGGTTGTAGCGTTTGCGAAATATCGCCAAATTGTACGATTTGGCCAAAAAGTGCCGCTTCTATTAGAGCCAAATTGACGATTTGCCGTTTAAGGCCTTATTATGCTTATTTTGCCAAAAGGAGACGATTTGAACAAAATTGGTTGTAGCGTTTGCGAGATAACGCCAAATCATAAGATTTGGCCAAAAAAGTGCCGCTTCTATTAGAGCCAAATTGACGATTTGCCGTTTAAGGCCTTATTATGCTTATTTTGCCAAAAGGAGACGATTTGAACAAAATTGGTTGTAGCGTTTGCGAAATATCGCCAAATTGTACGATTTGGCCAAAAAGTGCCGCTTCTATTAGAGCCAAATTGACGATTTGCCGTTTAAGGCCTTATTATGCTTATTTTGCCAAAAGGAGACGATTTGAACAAAATTGGTTGTAGCGTTTGCGAGATAACGCCAAATCATAAGATTTGGCCAAAAAGTGCCGCTTCTATTAGAGCCAAATTGACGATTTGCCGTTTAAGGCCTTATTATGCTTATTTTGCCAAAAGGAGACGATTTGAACAAAATTGGTTGTAGCGTTGGCGAAATATCGCCAAATTGTACGATTTGGCCAAAAAGTGCCGCTTCTATTAGAGCCAAATTGACGATTTGCCGTTTAAGGCCTTATTATGCTTATTTTGCCAAAAGGCGACGATTTGAACAAAATTGGTTGTAGCGTTTGCGAAATATCGCCAAATTGTACGATTTGGCCAAAAAGTGCCGCTTCTATTAGAGCCAAATTGACGATTTGCCGTTTAAGGCCTTATTATGCTTATTTTGCCAAAAGGCGACGATTTGAACAAAATTGGTTGTAGCGTTTGCGAAATATCGCCAAATCATAAGATTTGGCCAAAAAGTGCCGTTTCTATTAGAGCCAAATTGACGATTTGCCGTTTAAGGCCTTATTATGCTTATTTTGCCAAAAGGAGACGATTTGAACAAAATTGGTTGTAGCGTTTGCGAAATATCGCCAAATTGTACGATTTGGCCAAAAAGTGCCGCTTCTATTAGAGCCAAATTGACGATTTGCCGTTTAAGGCCTTATTATGCTTATTTTGCCAAAAGGAGACGATTTGAACAAAATTGGTTGTAGCGTTTGCGAGATAACGCCAAATCATAAGATTTGGCCAAAAAGTGCCGCTTCTATTAGAGCCAAATTGACGATTTGCCGTTTAAGGCCTTATTATGCTTATTTTGCCAAAAGGAGACGATTTGAACAAAATTGGTTGTAGCGTTTGCGAGATATCGCCAAATTGTACGATTTGGCCAAAAAGTGCCGCTTCTATTAGAGCCAAATTGACGATTTGCCGTTTAAGGCCTTGTTATGCTTATTTTGCCAAAAGGAGACGATTTGAAAAAAATTGGTTGTAGCGTTGGCGAAATAACGCCAAATCGTGGTTTTCGGGCAATTTCCGACGAAACTCGCCGATTTCACTGATTTGACTATTTTTAAGCTCAGTATTGTTAAGAATGACGGAAATAACACCAAATCGTACGATTTACACGATTTGGCCAAAAAGTGCCGCTTCTATTAGAACCAAATTGACGATTTGCGGTTTAAGGCCTTGTTATGCTTATTTTGCCAAAAGGAGACGATTTGAACAAAATTGGTTGTAGCGTTTGCGAGATATCGCCAAATTGTACGATTTGGCCAAAAAGTGCCGCTTCTATTAGAGCCAAATTGACGATTTGCCGTTTAAGGCTTTATTATGCTTATTTTGCCAAAAGGAGACGATTTGAACAAAATTGGTTGTAGCGTTGGCGAAATAACGCCAAATCATAAGATTTGGCCAAAAAGTGCCGCTTCTATTAGAGCCAAATTGACGATTTGCCGTTTAAGGCCTTATTATGCTTATTTTGCCAAAAGGAGACGATTTGAACAAAATTGGTTGTAGCGTTTGCGAAATATCGCCAAATCATGAGATTTGGCCAAAAAGTGCCGCTTCTATTAGAGCCAAATTGACGATTTGCCGTTTAAGGCCTTATTATGCTTATTTTGCCAAAAGGAGACGATTTGAACAAAATTGGTTGTAGCGTTGGCGAAATAACGCCAAATCATAAGATTTGGCCAAAAAGTGCCGCTTCTATTAGAGCCAAATTGACGATTTGCCGTTTAAGGCCTTATTATGCTTATTTTGCCAAAAGGAGACGATTTGAACAAAATTGGTTGTAGCGTTTGCGAGATAACGCCAAATCATAAGATTTGGCCAAAAAGTGCCGCTTCTATTAGAGCCAAATTGACGATTTGCCGTTTAAGGCCTTATTATGCTTATTTTGTCAAAAGGAGACGATTTGAACAAAATTGGTTGTAGCGTTTGCGAGATATCGCCAAATTGTACGATTTGGCCAAAAAGTGCCGCTTCTATTAGAGCCAAATTGACGATTTGCCGTTTAAGGCCTTGTTATGCTTATTTTGCCAAAAGGAGACGATTTGAAAAAAATTGGTTGTAGCGTTGGCGAAATAACGCCAAATCGTGGTTTTCGGGCAATTTCCGACGAAACTCGCCGATTTCACTGATTTGACTATTTTTAAGCTCAGTATTGTTAAGAATGACGGAAATAACACGAAATCGTACGATTTACACGATTTGGCCAAAAAGTGCCGCTTCTATTAGAACCAAATTGACGATTTGCGGTTTAAGGCCTTGTTATGCTTATTTTGCCAAAAGGAGACGATTTGAACAAAATTGGTTGTAGCGTTTGCGAGATATCGCCAAATTGTACGATTTGGCCAAAAAGTGCCGCTTCTATTAGAGCCAAATTGACGATTTGCCGTTTAAGGCTTTATTATGCTTATTTTGCCAAAAGGAGACGATTTGAACAAAATTGGTTGTAGCGTTGGCGAAATAACGCCAAATCATAAGATTTGGCCAAAAAGTGCCGCTTCTATTAGAGCCAAATTGACGATTTGCCGTTTAAGGCCTTATTATGCTTATTTTGCCAAAAGGAGACGATTTGAACAAAATTGGTTGTAGCGTTTGCGACATATCGCCAAATTGTACGATTTGGCCAAAAAGTGCCGCTTCTATTAGAGCCAAATTGACGATTTGCCGTTTAAGGCCTTATTATGCTTATTTTGCCAAAAGGCGACGATTTGAACAAAATTGGTTGTAGCGTTTGCGAGATAACGCCAAATCATAAGATTTGGCCAAAAAGTGCCGCTTCTATTAGAGCCAAATTGACGATTTGCCGTTTAAGGCCTTATTATCAGTTCGGTGCGAACAAGCGTCTAGGAAGGACGTGCGTAAAAAATCGCTCCGGCTAAAAATCTCGATAAGTGCGGTAAACGGCGTCGCAGAAAAGTGCTTTTTGTGTCATCGTGAAGCGCATCCAGGGAGCTTTTGGTTTATGGTTCTTTAGTGTTGGTTGCGGGAAAGTTATCAGCGATTTTCCGCGGTTTTTGTGAATACAGAAAGAGGTCGGTAAGTCGTTGGAATTTTTATTGCACTGCATTTAGACCGAAGGGCAATAAAATCGACCCTTCTCGTCGGAATTTTATTGCATTACATTTAGGGCGAAAGGCAATAAAATCGTGCCTTTTCTTTGGGACGAAAGTTGGTGTACGACATTTGTTTGCCTACATCGTCGCTTTGACCACTTTCGAAGAATAATAAAATAAATAATAAAAATTTAAATTGGGCTTCGAAAAAAATTAAAACGAACCTCTGCAATGGATCCCATTGTGGAGGTTATTGAGGGCCAAAGAAGAATGCTACATTATAGCAGCTATTATAGCAGCGAAGAAGAGGATACTGGCGCGAAATCCCATGCAAGGCGGAAACAAAGGTCCCCAACTAAGCGTTTTAAGCTGCCTAGTTCGGACGGCTCGGGGGAAACTACCGACTCCTCCGTTATAAGCGAAAGCGCGAGTCACGGCTCGAAAGAAATACCGGTCGTCACAAATGAGACGACAAATTTTTCCGCGGAGGAATTAAAATACCTAATAGACACCCTGTTTTATACAGGCAAAGACTTATTGGCTCTCATCAAAGCCAATAAAAATACCAAGCGGGAGATTAAACAGGGAATAAGAAAATTCTCCGCGTGCGCAGATAAGCTACGCGAAAACCAAAAATTTATCATGGAACGTGCCAAAAAACGGAAAACGATGAGAACCGTCGCGACGCAAACAGGTCAGGAAACGGCCGTGGAAACACTCCCGTCTGAAACCACTTTCCAGGCATGGAAGGAGCTTGAAGGGAGAACATGGTCTAATACCGTTTTTACCTCAACGGAAGTGGTAATCGGTAACCCCGTTGAGGACGGCCTCCCTGAGGAAACAAAAGTGGTCTTCGTCGAAAACGAGGACCAAAAGATGACTGAGAGCATTCAATCTCAGTTCAAAAACCGGTACCCGGAACTCGAAAATTTAGGGGATTTTGACGTGCTAGAGCAGGTCGTCAAAATCAAATCTAAAAAAGCAGACAAATGCATCGGCAAGAAAATTATTAAAGTCAACATTCCGTTGGCAGAAAGCGACATATTTGATACCTTGATCAAACTCCGCGAAGAAACCGGGAATGAAAAGAAACTAGCTCTTCATCATCTGAAGGGAATGACTATTGTCAAGCTAAGGAAAATGGTCCAGTTCATATTTAAAGAGGGGCCAAAAATCCGAATTTTTACGACGAAATTGAAAACTACGGAAGGGAAACGACCCTTAGTACAAAACAAAAAAAGAAGCTATGCGACGTATGCGATCGTGGTTGATAAACAGAAAAGCACGGCTGCGGAAACAATAAAAAAAATCAATTCCTCGCTCGGAACAAACGAGAGAAAGGACGTAATCAAAACCATAAAAGCAAATAAAGAAGGTAAGCTCGTTATCACCCTAGATAAGAACGAGAAGGCACTGGAAACAATCGGCCGGGACCTAGAGAAATCTTTAGGTAAAGATAGCGTCCGCCTCCTGAAGGAAAGGCAAGAAAAAACCTCGGTATTCATACGGGGCATGGACGCAGCAGCCACAAAAGACGAGGTCTTCAAAGCCCTCAAAAATAAAATTCCCGACTTGAAAGAGTCGGACGTTGCTATAGGGGAAATGCGCCCCTATGCACAATCCGGCCAGGCTGTGACGGTACGGCTCCAGGAAAAACACGCGGCCGCGATACTAGCGGAACCCCTACGAGTCGGACTTGTCAGGTGCAAGCTTGAAAAACATCTCAAGATCGACCGCTGTGCAAGGTGCTGGGCTTATGACCATGAAACAGGAAATTGCAGCGGCCCAGACCGAAGAAAAAGCTGCTACCGGTGCGGAAAACCGGACCACCGCGGCAAGAACTGTCCCCAGAAGGAAGAAGAGTGCATATGTGTCCTTTGCAACGAGAAAGGACACCGCCCTACAAGCAGCAAGTGCGCCAAGTTCCGCAACGCATTAAATCGTGTTCGCTTAATTAAACGACAACAAGTACGTCGACAGGAAGAGTTCACGCACATAGATAGCGAGCACGACGCAACGATAACGGAAAATCGTTAAAAAAAAAAACAAAAAAAAAAAAAACAAAAGTCCTTTTCCCATTTTTCGTTTTCAAGTAACAAACACCTTTCGATATGAAAATAAAAATAACAACCAAAATCCTTCAAATTAATGCTGACCGATCTGTTAAAGCACACGACATGGCTTTCCTTGAAGCAACGAAGCGAGATGTCGATCTAATTGTCGCCAGCGAGCCAAATATAAAGTTAATCCAGAACAATCCGAAATGGACCGTTGATAATTTAAATAACGTAGCCATATATGCGAGAACAAAAAATGTTAAGTTCTCGAAAGTAATTCGACGCGATGGCCTTATTGTCCTATTCGGCGCCGAATACATAATAATAGGCTGTTACATCTCGCCTAACTGTACAAGGGAGCAGTTCGACCAATACCTGATCGATCTGCACCGAGAGGCCGCCGGCCGACACGGTAAATTAGTGGTAATGGGCGATTTTAATGCCAAATCCCCAGACTGGGGCTCAATGAGAGAGGACGCAAGAGGCGGGGCGTTGTCCCAGATGATGGGGGCCTTCAATATGGTGGCTCTTAACACGGGAGAACCCACGTTCGTAAGACGTCAACAGCAATCTTGTATCGATGTCACTTTTGTGAGCCAAAGCCTCACTAATCACGCGAAGAATTGGCAGGTCATAGACGATAATGAACCGTGTTCGCCGCATAGGCACATCTATTTTGAAATCGGCAAAATACCGGAACGGAAAACGAGACTGCCAGGAATCGTGAAACCGGACAAGCAGAAATTTAATGAAGCTTTTGGCGATCTCTTACAACGTCACCCCGAGGTAAATAGCGGGAAAGAAATTTCAAAAATTATGAAGGATGCTTTCCGGAAGGCTTGTGTTGATAATAGCAATGCAGCGACTGGCAACCCGAATCCGTACTGGTGGACAGAGCAGATCGATCAGAAAAGGAAGAGCTGCATAAAAGCTAGAAGACGTGCGCTTCGCGCCTACGCGAATTCAAACACCGCGGATGCCGAAACGGAGGCGCTCTGGCAAAAGTATAAAGAGGAAAGAAAGTCCCTTCAAAAAGAAATTAGCTCGCGCAAAAAAGCGACATGGAGCGAATTGTGCACGAAACTCGAAGAGGACATCTGGGGCGAGGGGTACAAAATTGTCATGAGACGCCTCAAACCAGGAAACCCATTCGAGTTAACTGCACAACGGAAATTGGAAATCGCGGAGTACCTTTTCCCGAGGGGTTCCGGTCGCATTCCAGCCAAGAAAATGCCGGTCGTTTTTACTCCGTTCTCGATAGAGGAAGTAAAAACGGCCGCTTGCAAATTAAAAAGCGCAGCAGCACCGGGTCCCGACGGGCTCAGTGCGGAAGCGGTTAAATATAGCCTCGAAGCATACCCGGATGTATGGCTACGAGTGCTTAATCAAGCGCTGGAAAACCAAGAATTCCCGGATTCCTGGAAGGTCGCGAAACTAATCTTGCTCCTAAAACCGTACAAGAATAGCGAAGAGCTGGGATCGTACAGGCCTATTTGTCTAATCGATGCTGCGGCCAAATTGTATGAACACCTCATCAAGAGCCGCCTCGATGAGGAATTGACGGCAAAACATCCGCTGTCCGACGTACAATTCGGTTTCAGAAAAGGAAAATCCGCGATGCATGCCATGACGCGTGTTCTAGAGGTGACCCGCGACGTCAAAAACCGTCGTCGCGGAGAACGTTGGTGCGCATTAATCACGCTAGACGTGAGAAATGCGTTCAACAGCGCGTCTTGGGAGTGCATAATTAACGAATTGGCTAGAAGAAATATTTCAGATTACATAATCAACGTCATAAAAGACTACTTCGCAAATAGAGTAGTAAAAATAGACAAAGAGACCACGTTCAATATGGCGATGGGCATTCCGCAAGGTTCGGTACTCGGCCCACTCCTATGGAACATCATGTACGACCCCATCTTAGAGGCGGGCAAATCGGAAAACGTTACGCCCATTGGATACGCAGACGACATTGCTCTCGTCGTTTGCGGCTCCGATAGGGCGCAGCTAATAGGCGAAGCCAATCGGGCAATAAACCGTTGCGTGCAATGGTTGACCGACCATTCGCTTCAAATAGCCCCGGAAAAAACCGAAGCAGTGATTCTAAACGGGAAAAGGTACAAGAAGGACATTTTCTTCATCGCTAATGACGTCCGCGTTCAGCCCAAAAAATCCATCAGATATTTGGGTGTAGAGTTCGGCGAAAATTTGCATCACGGGCGCCACGTGGAAGTAATCTGCCGGAAAAGTCTCAACAAACTAGGACTTTTGCAAAGAATCATGCCTACGTTGGACGGTCCAAGTTCCCAAAAAAGACAACTTCTTTATGGAGTAGTACAGTCGACGCTTCTCTACGCCGCTCCGATTTGGGGGTGGATGACGAGAATCGGAAAATACGTACGTATGTTGCTCAGCGTGCAAAGAAAGGCACTCCTGAGGGTCATATGTGCGTATCGCACTGTATCCTATGAAGCGGTACAAGTGCTAGCAGGAATTCCTCCTATCGATTTGCTAATCGAGGAAAGAACACGGCTCAGCGCTTTACAGACAGTCAGCAATGCGGACAAAAAAGCAGCTCGATCTGAAACAATTTGGAAATGGCAGCAACGTTGGTCATGTCTCACGGAAAAGGGGCAGTGGACTAAGAAATTAATCCCTAACCTGGAGACGTGGGTCTCATGCAAACACAAACGCCTGAATTATTACCTAACTCAGGCGTTCACCGGGCACGGAAGCTTTAGAGCTTTCACGCACCGCATTGGAGACACGGAACCGAACTGCAGACACTGCGGAATCTTAGACTCCGCAGAGCACTGTATTTTCCGATGCCCGACTTTCCAAACTCAACGAGACGAGTTAAAAGCATGCGTGAACGCTCTAACTCCAGTAAATTTGATTAAAGCAATGCTAAAAAATCCAGAAAATTGGGATCGCTGTAGCAGAGCCATTTCCAATATGATGAAAGAGAAAGAGAGGCAGGAACGAATCTTGCGTACGGTATGATTTTCGTAATTCTAATTTCACGAGACAGCATAAATCCAAAGGATTATGGGGCGGTCACGATTATTTTCACTGATAGCCGTCACTAAATTATAGATCTAATAAAGTCACTTTTTGATCAGTAAATTGTTTCTGCATATTTCTGGCAAAAAAATAGAAAAAAACCAAAAAAAAAAAAAAAAAAAACACCACTATTTTCTCCGCGATTAAATTCCCGAATATTGCGACGCTCATAAACAATAGAAACACCGAAACCACCGTCGTAACCGAGGTTTTATCCCGAGGGACAGTTCCGGCCGACGGGGGAAAATTGCGAACGAGGTTTTTAGTGGGTAGGCACTGCTTAGTACAAACAGTGAATCCCACACTACCCTGCCAATTCGTCAGCAGGCATGGGTGTCTTTAGAAGATTTTCCTCGTACAAAAAAAAAAAAAAAAAAAAAAAAAAAAAAAAAAAAAAAAAAGGCCTTATTATGCTTATTTTGCCAAAAGGAGACGATTTGAACAAAATTGGTTGTAGCGTTTGCGAAATATCGCCAAATCATAAGATTTGGCCAAAAAGTGCCGCTTCTATTAGAGCCAAATTGACGATTTGCCGTTTAAGGCCTTATTATGCTTATTTTGCCAAAAGGAGACGATTTGAACAAAATTGGTTGTAGCGTTTGCGAGATATCGCCAAATTGTACGATTTGGCCAAAAAGTGCCGCTTCTATTAGAGCCAAATTGACGATTTGCCGTTTAAGGCCTTGTTATGCTTATTTTGCCAAAAGGAGACGATTTGAAAAAAATTGGTTGTAGCGTTGGCGAAATAACGCCAAATCGTGGTTTTCGGGCAATTTCCGACGAAACTCGCCGATTTCACTGATTTGACTATTTTTAAGCTCAGTATTGTTAAGAATGACGGAAATAACACGAAATCGTACGATTTACACGATTTGGCCAAAAAGTGCCGCTTCTATTAGAACCAAATTGACGATTTGCGGTTTAAGGCCTTGTTATGCTTATTTTGCCAAAAGGAGACGATTTGAACAAAATTGGTTGTAGCGTTTGCGAGATATCGCCAAATTGTACGATTTGGCCAAAAAGTGCCGCTTCTATTAGAGCCAAATTGACGATTTGCCGTTTAAGGCTTTATTATGCTTATTTTGCCAAAAGGAGAAGATTTGAACAAAATTGGTTGTAGCGTTTGCGAGATAACGCCAAATCATAAGATTTGGCCAAACAGTGCCGCTTCTATTAGAGCCAAATTGACGATTTGCCGTTTAAGGCCTTATTATGCTTATTTTGCCAAAAGGAGACGATTTGAACAAAATTGGTTGTAGCGTTTGCGAGATATCGCCAAATTGTACGATTTGGCCAAAAAGTGCCGCTTCTATTAGAGCCAAATTGACGATTTGCCGTTTAAGGCCTTGTTATGCTTATTTTGCCAAAAGGAGACGATTTGAAAAAAATTGGTTGTAGCGTTGGCGAAATAACGCCAAATCGTGGTTTTCGGGCAATTTCCGACGAAACTCGCCGATTTCACTGATTTGACTATTTTTAAGCTCAGTATTGTTAAGAATGACGGAAATAACACGAAATCGTACGATTTACACGATTTGGCCAAAAAGTGCCGCTTCTATTAGAACCAAATTGACGATTTGCGGTTTAAGGCCTTGTTATGCTTATTTTGCCAAAAGGAGACGATTTGAACAAAATTGGTTGTAGCGTTTGCGAGATATCGCCAAATTGTACGATTTGGCCAAAAAGTGCCGCTTCTATTAGAGCCAAATTGACGATTTGCCGTTTAAGGCTTTATTATGCTTATTTTGCCAAAAGGAGACGATTTGAACAAAATTGGTTGTAGCGTTGGCGAAATATCGCCAAATTGTACGATTTGGCCAAAAAGTGCCGCTTCTATTAGAGCCAAATTGACGATTTGCCGTTTAAGGCCTTATTATGCTTATTTTGCCAAAAGGAGACGATTTGAACAAAATTGGTTGTAGCGTTTGCGAAATATCGCCAAATCATGAGATTTGGCCAAAAAGTGCCGCTTCTATTAGAGCCAAATTGACGATTTGCCGTTTAAGGCCTTATTATGCTTATTTTGCCAAAAGGAGACGATTTGAACAAAATTGGTTGAAGCGTTGGCGAAATATCGCCAAATTGTACGATTTGGCCAAAAAGTGCCGCTTCTATTAGAGCCAAATTGACGATTTGCCGTTTAAGGCCTTGTTATGCTTATTTTGCCAAAAGGAGACGATTTGAACAAAATTGGTTGTAGCGTTTGCGAGATAACGCCAAATCATAAGATTTGGCCAAAAAGTGCCGCTTCTATTAGAGCCAAATTGACGATTTGCCGTTTAAGGCCTTATTATGCTTATTTTGCCAAAAGGAGACGATTTGAACAAAATTGGTTGTAGCGTTTGCGAGATAACGCCAAATCATAAGATTTGGCCAAAAAGTGCCGCTTCTATTAGAGCCAAATTGACGATTTGCCGTTTAAGGCCTTATTATGCTTATTTTGCCAAAAGGAGACGATTTGAACAAAATTGGTTGTAGCGTTTGCGAAATATCGCCAAATTGTACGATTTGGCCAAAAAGTGCCGCTTCTATTAAAGCCAAATTGACGATTTGCCGTTTAAGGCCTTATTATGCTGATTTTGCCAAAAGGAGACGATTTGAACAAAATTGGTTGTAGCGTTTGCGAAATATCGCCAAATCATAAGATTTGGCCAAAAAGTGCCGCTTCTATTAGAGCCAAATTGACGATTTGCCGTTTAAGGCCTTATTATGCTTATTTTGCCAAAAGGAGACGATTTGAACAAAATTGGTTGTAGCGTTTGCGAAATATCGCCAAATTGTACGATTTGGCCAAAAAGTGCCGCTTCTATTAGAGCCAAATTGACGATTTGCCGTTTAAGGCCTTATTATGCTTATTTTGCCAAAAGGAGACGATTTGAACAAAGTTTGTTGTAGCGCTTGCGAGATATCGCCAAATCATAAGATTTGGCCAAAAAGTGCCGCTTCTATTAGAGCCAAATTAACGATTTGCCGTTTAAGGCCTTATTATGCTTATTTTGCCAAAAGGAGACGATTTGAACAAAATTGGTTGTAGCGTTTGCGAGATATCGCCAAATTGTACGATTTGGCCAAAAAGTGCCGCTTCTAGTAGAGCCAAATTGACGATTTGCCGTTTAAGGCCTTATTATGCTTATTTTGCCAAAAGGAGACGATTTGAACAAAATTGGTTGTAGCGTTTGCGAGATATCGCCAAATTGTACAATTTGGCCAAAAAGTGCCGCTTCTATTAGAGCCAAATTGACGATTTGCCGTTTAAGGCCTTATTATGCTTATTTTGCCAAAAGGAGACGATTTGAACAAAATTGGTTGTAGCGTTTGCGAGATATCGCCAAATCATAAGATTTGGCCAAAAAGTGCCGCTTCTATTAGAGCCAAATTGACGATTTGCCGTTTAAGGCCTTATTATGCTTATTTTGCCAAAAGGAGACGATTTGAACAAAATTGGTTGTAGCGTTTGCGAGATATCGCCAAATTGTACGATTTGGCCAAAAAGTGCCGCTTCTATTAGAGCCAAATTGACGATTTGCCGTTTAAGGCCTTATTATGCTTATTTTGCCAAAAGGAGACGATTTGAACAAAATTGGTTGTAGCGTTTGCGAGATATCGCCAAATCATAAGATTTGGCCAAAAAGTGCCGCTTCTATTAGAGCCAAATTGACGATTTGCCGTTTAAGGCCTTATTAAGCTTATTTTGCCAAAAGGAGACGATTTGAACAAAATTGGTTGTAGCGTTTGCGAGATATCGCCAAATCATAAGATTTGGCCAAAAAGTGCCGCTTCTATTAGAGCCAAATTGACGATTTGCCGTTTAAGGCCTTATTATGCTTATTTTGCCAAAAGGAGACGATTTGAACAAAATTGGTTGTAGCGTTTGCGAGATATCGCCAAATTGTACAATTTGGCCAAAAAGTGCCGCTTCTATTAGAGCCAAATTGACGATTTGCCGTTTAAGGCCTTATTATGCTTATTTTGCCAAAAGGAGACGATTTGAACAAAATTGGTTGTAGCGTTTGCGAGATATCGCCAAATCATAAGATTTGGCCAAAAAGTGCCGCTAGTTATATCACGCCATATACTGTTCCCATATATGCAAACCGCTGACTATACAGAATTCATCGCCAGCCACCGTTCCCACATACAGCAGACGCTAACGCAGCATTTTCCGAGCATAAGAAGAGAAGCATAGTGAACGCGGACAGACAGAGTCACACAGAGTCAGTGAGAGTCAATACCGAGTCAGACGCGGTTAGAATTTAGTTAGTTTAAGTGATTGTTGTAAAGTGCAAAAGTAAATCATTGTCTTAACAAATAAATAATTCTTTTTTAAAAGGCCTTACATCGGTCGTGTTTGTTAAGTGGCGCAGTCGTTCGGATTTTTTCGGGAGTTTTAGTGCGAATCGCTACGTACTAAACATTTTTCGATTCATCGATTAACCGAAAAGAATCTACAAACCGGTACTTGTGATTAACGGACAGAAGGACTTTCCAAAAATCGAAATCCACCCCTCTATCGAAGAGCTGTCAGAAAACCACAAGAAACCATCGAAACTCAGGTTGCAAAGACACCCATTGCTCTGCAACGCAAGGAGACCATCAGAAGGCATATCTGAAGCGGTACCTTATAGGATGATAAGCATTGGCTTACTGATACTGTAAGTGAATTTTGATTCTGCATGTCTGAACTCGAGAACATAATTGAAGAAATATCAAATCTTAACTTAGAAACCACAGAACCTTTAATTGACTCTGTCTCACACTCAATTTCACACCCAATCTCACACTCAAATTCAAACTCAATCTCACACTCAAAATCAAACAACCCCATCGGAATAGAACTAGGAATAATAGCTACCATGGCCCAGTTCAAACCCGAGTATTTAAATTGTGTTCCAAACTTTGATGGAAATCCAAATGATTTAAATAGATATTTAACAATTTGCAAATCTTTAATTGACAACTTTTACGATTCAAAAAATCTAGCAAATTTTCAAAACACGTATTTAATCAATTCTCTTATTGGCAAACTTACTGGTAACGCGAAATTAGTAGTAAACATCCAGAACGTAAATAGTTGGGAAGATTTAAAAGATGTCCTACAACGTAATTTTGCTGATCAAAGAGACGAGACTTGTCTAAATCGTGACTTAGTCTTAATGAAGCAACAACCAAATGAAAAACCATCAGAATTCTACGATCGAATACTGCATATTCTGAATTTGTTGTGTTCATACGTTGATGCACACGAAGTTTTAGTACAATCTAGAACTTTAAAAAGGAATTTATACAACGATTTAGCTTTGAAAACATTCCTATCCGGACTGAAAGAACCATTAGGAACAACAATTAGATGTATGAGACCTGTAAATCTAGCGCAAGCTTTACAATTTGTTACTCAAGAAAATAACACCCATTATTTTCAAAACCAAAAAGTAACTGACCACATGTTCCAACAACCCCAAATTAATAGACCGAAACCAATTCAATTCAGGACATTCCCGAACAACCAAAATTCTCACAGAATGTTTCGAACACCCTTTCAACCACAAACACCCTTTAGACCACAACCAATGAACCCAGGGATGAATTTTAACAGACAACCCCCTGGATTCTTTGGAAACTCTCAAACATTCAATCGACCTAGTAATACGACCAACGTATTCAAACCTAACCCATTCAAACCATTACCACCGGCAACACCTATGTCAGGAATTTCTAATGCTACACAAAGACCTATGACGAATAATAGAAATTTCAACCATCGACAACCAACCCCGAAGTACACCGTGGAAGAGCTATACCATACAGATGCTCAAGATCTAGACGACCCCATGCAGGACGCATATGATCAATACTACGAACAATACCCCACATACTATCAAGAACAACTTTACCCCTATCAAGACGAATTCCAAGAATTTGACTTTCATGAGGAAAACAACCCCTCGACTTCAACCGAAATTGAAGAAATTGAACAGTCTTACAATTCACCAAACCAGGAGAAAAATTTTACAGTAGTGCCTCCCAACACAAAGAAAAAGTAAAACCTACTATGATAGATTTAAACCTATCAAGTCCCAGCAGACTCTACTACATAATTCTCCCCGAAACTAAACAAAAAATTTTAATAGACTCAGGATCCACTCGTTCCTTTATGAACCCCGAATTGGTAAAGAAATTTTACCCCAATCAAATCGTAAATGACCCATTCATAGTAACCACCGTATTTCAAAAGTCAACCCACAAATACAGTGCAACGATACCAGCATCAAAAATCTTCAACCTTCCCAAAAATACCAATCTCAAGTTTTATCTTTTTAAATTTCACGACACATTTGATGGACTAATGGGAATCGATAATCTAAAAATTCTCCAGGCCAACATTGACCTCGCAAACGATTGTCTTCTCACGCCTTTCACCCGTATCAAATTATATTTCCATGAGACGCAACCCGAGACGAACCATATTACGATATCACCTCGAGTCGAACAAGTAATTAAGATAAGAACATCCGTTGATAATGGCGATATTATTATACCGTATCAAAGAATGCAAGGTTGCGAGATACCAGAAAGTTTATCTACAGCTAAGAATGGTTATGCTTTGACTACCATACTAAACAGCACATGTGACCCCGTTAACTTAGATCTTTCTCACGCTTTCGAAGTAGAAAAATTCGACCACCTAAACCTTGAGGAAATGGACCTCAATTACATCGAAGACATAGATGGAAAACCCGAAATAGACCTATCTAAATTCCGCACGGAACATCTCAATGAAGAAGAATATTACCGACTTACGGCATTAATTAAGAAATACTCCGACATATTCTACAAAGAAGACGAACCCCTAACTTTCACCAATAAGATAAAACACCGCATCAAAACCTCAGACGAGATACCAGTTTATTGTAAATCGTATCGGTATCCATTTATACATAGAGAAGAAGTAAAACGGCAAGTAAAGAAAATGCTTGACCAAAAGATCATCAGACCCAGTCATTCACCATGGAGTGCCCCCATTTGGGTAGTTCCCAAGAAAGAAGATGCATCAGGAACCAAGAAATGGAGAGTAGTCGTCGATTTAAGAGGAGTAAACGCTAAAACATTGGATGACAAATACCCGTTACCAAACATCTCTGACCTATTGGACAAGCTAGGCAAGTGTCAGTATTTCACAACACTAGATTTGGCTAGCGGCTTCCATCAGATACAAATGCATGAAGATGACATAGAAAAAACAGCATTTAGCACAGAAAATGGCCATTACGAGTTTCTACGAATGCCCTTCGGACTGAAAAATGCTCCGGCAACTTTTCAGAGAGTGATGGACAACATCCTCCGAGGTCTGCAAAACGAGAAGTGCTTAGTATATTTAGATGACATCATAGTATTCTCGACTTCTCTACAAGAACACCTAGAAAGATTAGAAAATGTATTTGAAAGATTGCGAGAATCCGGTTTCAAGATACAACTCGACAAATCGGAGTTTCTTCAAAAGGAAGTAGCTTATCTAGGACACATAGTAACACGCGAAGGAGTTAAGCCGAACCCCGACAAAATAAAAGCAATAAGGAACTTCCCCATCCCTAAGACAACAAAGCAAATAAAAGGTTTCCTAGGACTCTTAGGATACTATCGAAAGTTTATAAAAGACTTTGCCAAAATTACGAAACCACTTACTAAATGTTTAAAAAAAGGTGCGAAAATTGAACATAACGAAGAATTTGTTTCCTGTTACGAATCATGTAAAACGCTTTTAATGAACGAACCCATTTTGCAATATCCCGACTTTTCTCAACCCTTTAATCTAACTACGGACGCAAGCAACGTCGCCCTTGGAGCTATCCTGTCGCAAGGACCTATAGGACGTGATTTGCCTATCGCATACGCTTCTAGAACATTGAACGATTCAGAGAGAAATTACTCAACGACAGAAAAAGAGTTATTAGCCATAGTGTGGGCCACCAAGTACTTTCGCCCGTACATTTTTGGTAGAAAAATCAACCTAGTCACAGACCACAAACCTTTACAGTGGCTATTTTCATTAAAAGATGCAAACTCAAAGCTTACGAGATGGCGAATCAAACTAGAAGAATATGACTACAAAGTTATATACAAAAGAGGAAAAGCAAATACTAATGCCGACGCCCTATCAAGAATTGAAATACATACAAAAGAAACAAAGGATGACTTTTCACTAACCAAGTATATGGAAGAGTTTAACGACCAGCTACAAAAGGAAACTAGAGCATCAACATCAAAGGACCATGAAACCATAGATCAAATGTCAACCATCGCTCAAGTGGATGAAAATGAAATCAAGACCACCGACCCACCGATACACCACCCTGAACCTAGTGATGATAATGCGACTATACATACAAATAGGAGTGAAGACCCAATTGTTGGTATTCCCATAATAGACACCGCAGTCAATTACGGAGCAAACCAAGCTATAATTTCATCAGTTCTACATTCACCAGCTAAGACGAACATTCAAGTCCTATTTGGAGGAAAACGACGATTTAATGTCCAACTTTCTAAAAACAACTTCGAGGAAGACGCTCAGAAATTTGTTATGCAATTCATTGTCCCGTATAAACAACACCACCTTTACTTTGAAGACCCAGAACTATACGAACCCTTTTGCGAGATAGTTAGGAAAACGTTCAAATGGCCGTGTCTAAAAATGAAACGATGTCTCAAGAAATTATTAGATGTAACCGACAAAAACGACATCCCCGAAATCATACAGAAATATCATGAGTCAAAATCGAACCACCGAGGAATTGAAGAAACGTGGGAAAAAGTAAAACAGAAATACTACTGGCCTAACCAAAAGAACTCCATTCAAACATACATTAATAACTGTCAAACGTGCCAGAAAAGCAAGTATGAACGTCACCCAGTCCACGTGGAAATGAACTTAACACCAACACCTTCACGCCCCTTCGAGATTATCCACCTAGACACGCTAACTCTTGAAAACACGAAGTTTTTGACGATAATAGACGCCTTTTCTAAGTATGCACAAGCCTACCCCTTGGCGAACCTTTCAGCAATAGAGATCGTTGATAAACTACTGACATTCTTTTCTCACCACCAGATTCCATCCCAAGTAGTAACGGACAATGGAGTCGAATTTAAAAATACAACAGTCATCGAACTCATGACCCTACACAAAATAAAAATACATTTCTGTTCACCTAACCATCCAAAATCTAATGGAACGATAGAGCGACTACATTCAACATTACAAGAGCACATACGTCTATTAAACCACCAGGATTTTACGAAAAACACAATTTCCCAAAAAATGATCTATGCAATCCTAGCCTATAACAATTCCATTCACTCTGCAACAAGGATGAAACCTACTGACATCATAACCGGTCATACATCGTCAGAAGACCCCTTCGACCTAGATTTGGATCAGATGCTAATAACGGAATACGTTAATGTACACAGGGACAAAGCCCGATTACTTTACGCAGATATCAATCAACGACTTTCCAAAGATAAAGAAAAGCTAGTCACGAAGATCAATGAAAAACGGGAAGCCCCTGAGAAATTTAAAACCCAACAAGAAGTCTACATAAAATCCCACGCTAGACAAAAATTAGCTGATAAATTTAAAGGTCCAGAAAAAATAAAAAGGATTAACGTACAAAAGAAAACGGTAGAAACGGAATTACACCCCAAAATTCATATGGACAACTTGAAACGTCCGTTTCGACACAAATATAGCTTTGACTAAAGTCGATGTATTACGTTTCAGCCTCGCGACGAGCGTTGCTACAAACAATGATCAGATCACCCTTAGACAACTGGACGACAACACAGGAATGCTACCCCTCAAGTTGGGACAAGCAAAACTTACGACACAGACCCATAGGTTAATACACTACTACGACGTAAATACCATCGTAGAAGAAACAAATAAATTACATATACAATCTCAAAATATTTCTAACTCCATATTATCTCAGATAGACTACTATGAGCACTGCAACAACTACCTAAAAGTACTAAACTTAACACAAAATCGAGTAGAGAGAAAAATCGAACAAATAATTCCAAAGAACCCAAGAGTTAAAAGAGGTTTAATTAATCTGGCAGGTTCCGTTTTCAAAGCAATCACGGGAAACTTAGACGCCGAAGACGGACAACGATATGAAACACTCATCAATGAGCTGCAACAAAATCAGAATAAATTAGCAAACAGTATTCACAAACAAAATTCCATTTCATTAAGCGTAATCGACAATTTTAATCAAACAGTAACTCAATTAAACAGCAACATGAAAATCATGGAAATTCAAATCAAACAAATAGAACATATAGTACAAGAAACAGTAAATAGAGGAAATCTGTACTTTATCAAAGACGTCTTAATTCAAATCATAAATCTATACGAAATAATAGACTCAATGTTGCAGGATATCGAAACATCTATTGCATTCGCTAGATTAGGAAATTTCCATCCCAGTATAATGCGAACCACAGATCTATTTTCTGAACTGAAAACCTTGGAAGATAAATTACCACCTAATAGCCTACCTCTGTCGATAACTTTAGAAAACACCCTCGAATACGAAAAGATAATAAGTGTCGAAAGCTTTATTCTAAAAGGAAAGATAACCTATTTACTAAAAGTTCCAATAACTGATCCTAGTAATTTCGACTATTATCATCTTTATTCAGTACCAATTGGACGACAAAGTCAATTCAAGGCAGTCATACCCCGCGGTAAATATTTGCTCATGAATCAAAGTCACTATACGTATCCTGAAGAACCATGCAAGAGGATGACACCCAAATTATTCATCTGTAACCCGGGAACCCTAGAAGAAATCAACGCAGACAGCCCTTGCGAAGTCGGACTATTGAGCCCACCAGAACCTAGCACGCATTGCCCTCAAATAAATGTCACTATTACACGAGTGATAACTAACCAGCTGGACTCATCCAACAAGTGGATTTTGATATTCCCCACGGACAAAACTATCAAGCTAAAATGTGGAAGACAAGAGGAATATAGGAAAATAGCAGGAAGTTTCCTAGCCACCATACCAGAGGGATGCCAAATTGAAGGAAACCAAGTGATGGTCAGCAATGAAAATTCATTAACAAGTGCCGATGAACCAATCATGTTTCCAAATCTCGATGACCAGCCACCAAACTCTCTACACCTGAATTTGACCCTCCAGCTTCAAGAAGTCAAGCTAGACGAGCTACACGAACTTAAACACGAAATCCAAGGGAATCAACCCCAGTTGGAATACACCAAAATTTCGACCTTCCCAAGTCTATGGACAATTATAATATACGTATTAATTTTTATAAGTATAGGATACATCGTCCTCAAGAAACTGAAGGGAAGACAAAGCCAACCAGGACCAGAAGAAGAAGCCGTCAACCCCTGCCTCAACTTACCCCATAGCCAGGGAAGCTCAATCTGAGAAGGGAGGAGTTATATCACGCCATATACTGTTCCCATATATGCAAACCGCTGACTATACAGAATTCATCGCCAGCCACCGTTCCCACATACAGCAGACGCTAACGCAGCATTTTCCGAGCATAAGAAGAGAAGCATAGTGAACGCGGACAGACAGAGTCACACAGAGTCAGTGAGAGTCAATACCGAGTCAGACGCGGTTAGAATTTAGTTAGTTTAAGTGATTGTTGTAAAGTGCAAAAGTAAATCATTGTCTTAACAAATAAATAATTCTTTTTTAAAAGGCCTTACATCGGTCGTGTTTGTTAAGTCGCTTCTATTAGAGCCAAATTGACGATTTGCCGTTTAAGGCCTTATTATGCTTATTTTGCCAAAAGGAGACGATTTGAACAAAATTGGTTGTAGCGTTTGCGAGATATCGCCAAATTGTACGATTTGGCCAAAAAGTGCCGCTTCTATTAGAGCCAAATTGACGATTTGCCGTTTAAGGCCTTATTATGCTTATTTTGCCAAAAGGAGACGATTTGAACAAAATTGGTTGTAGCGTTTGCGAGATATCGCCAAATCATAAGATTTGGCCAAAAAGTGCCGCTTCTATTAGAGCCAAATTGACGATTTGCCGTTTAAGGCCTTATTAAGCTTATTTTGCCAAAAGGAGACGATTTGAACAAAATTGGTTGTAGCGTTTGCGAGATATCGCCAAATCATAAGATTTGGCCAAAAAGTGCCGCTTCTATTAGAGCCAAATTGACGATTTGCCGTTTAAGGCCTTATTATGCTTATTTTGCCAAAAGGAGACGATTTGAACAAAATTGGTTGTAGCGTTTGCGAGATATCGCCAAATCATAAGATTTGGCCAAAAAGTGCCGCTTCTATTAGAGCCAAATTGACGATTTGCCGTTTAAGGCCTTATTATGCTTATTTTGCCAAAAGGAGACGATTTGAACAAAATTGGTTGTAGCGTTTGCGAGATATCGCCAAATTGTACGATTTGGCCAAAAAGTGCCGCTTCTAGTAGAGCCAAATTGACGATTTGCCGTTTAAGGCCTTATTATGCTTATTTTGCCAAAAGGAGACGATTTGAACAAAATTGGTTGTAGCGTTTGCGAGATATCGCCAAATTGTACAATTTGGCCAAAAAGTGCCGCTTCTATTAGAGCCAAATTGACGATTTGCCGTTTAAGGCCTTATTATGCTTATTTTGCCAAAAGGAGACGATTTGAACAAAATTGGTTGTAGCGTTTGCGAGATATCGCCAAATTGTACAATTTGGCCAAAAAGTGCCGCTTCTATTAGAACCAAATTGACGATTTGCCGTTTAAGGCCTTATTAAGCTTATTTTGCCAAAAGGAGACGATTTGAACAAAATTGGTTGTAGCGTTTGCGAGATATCGCCAAATCATAAGATTTGGCCAAAAAGTGCCGCTTCTATTAGAGCCAAATTGACGATTTGCCGTTTAAGGCCTTATTATGCTTATTTTGCCAAAAGGAGACGATTTGAACAAAATTGGTTGTAGCGTTTGCGAGATATCGCCAAATCATAAGATTTGGCCAAAAAGTGCCGCTTCTATTAGAGCCAAATTGACGATTTGCCGTTTAAGGCCTTATTATGCTTATTTTGCCAAAAGGAGACGATTTGAACAAAATTGGTTGTAGCGTTTGCGAGATATCGCCAAATTGTACGATTTGGCCAAAAAGTGCCGCTTCTAGTAGAGCCAAATTGACGATTTGCCGTTTAAGGCCTTATTATGCTTATTTTGCCAAAAGGAGACGATTTGAACAAAATTGCTTGTAGCGTTTGTAAGATATCGCCAAATCATAAGATTTGGCCAAAAAGTGCCGCTTCTATTAGAGCCAAATTGACGATTTGCCGTTTAAGGTCTTATTATGCTTATTTTGCCAAAAGGAGACGATTTGAACAAAATTGGTTGTAGCGTTTGCGAGATATCGCCAAATTGTACAATTTGGCCAAAAAGTGCCGCTTCTATTAGAGCCAAATTGACGATTTGCCGTTTAAGGCCTTATTATGCTTATTTTGCCAAAAGGAGACGATTTGAACAAAATTGGTTGTAGGGTTTGCGAGATATCGCCAAATCATAAGATTTGGCCAAAAAGTGCCGCTTCTAGTAGAGCCAAATTGACGATTTGCCGTTTAAGGCCTTATTATGCTTATTTTGCCAAAAGGAGACGATTTGAACAAAATTGGTTGTAGCGTTTGCGAGATATCGCCAAATTGTACGATTTGGCCAAAAAGTGCCGCTTCTAGTAGAGCCAAATTGACGATTTGCCGTTTAAGGCCTTATTATGCTTATTTTGCCAAAAGGAGACGATTTGAACAAAATTGCTTGTAGCGTTTGCAAGATATCGCCAAATCATACGATTTGGCCAAAAAGTGCCGCTTCTATTAGAGCCAAATTGACGATTTGCCGTTTAAGGCCTTATTATGCTTATTTTGCCAAAAGGAGACAATTTGAACAAAATTGGTTGTAGCGTTTGCGAGATATCGCCAAATCATAAGATTTGCCCAAAAAGTGCCGCTTCTATTAGAGCCAAATTGACGATTTGCCGTTTAAGGCCTTATTATGCTTATTTTGCCAAAAGGAGACGATTTGAACAAAATTGGTTGTAGCGTTTGCGAGATATCGCCAAATTGTACAATTTGGCCAAAAAGTGCCGCTTCTATTAGAGCCAAATTGACGATTTGCCGTTTAAGGCCTTATTATGC
Source organism: Euwallacea fornicatus (assembly GCF_040115645.1). Lineage (NCBI taxonomy): Eukaryota > Metazoa > Arthropoda > Insecta > Coleoptera > Curculionidae > Euwallacea > Euwallacea fornicatus. The sequence goes on along the minus strand of NW_027096082.1, from coordinate 62,797 downwards.
TTATTTTGCCAAAAGGAGACGATTTGAACAAAATTGGTTGTAGCGTTTGCGAGATATCGCCAAATTGTACGATTTGGCCAAAAAGTGCCGCTTCTAGTAGAGCCAAATTGACGATTTGCCGTTTAAGGCCTTATTATGCTTATTTTGCCAAAAGGAGACGATTTGAACAAAATTGGTTGTAGCGTTTGCGAGATATCGCCAAATCATAAGATTTGGCCAAAAAGTGCCGCTTCTATTAGAGCCAAATTGACGATTTGCCGTTTAAGGCCTTATTATGCTTATTTTGCCAAAAGGAGACGATTTGAACAAAATTGGTTGTAGCGTTTGCGAGGTATCGCCAAATTGTACGATTTGGCCAAAAAGTGCCGCTTCTAGTAGAGCCAAATTGACGATTTGCCGTTTAAGGCCTTATTATGCTTATTTTGCCAAAAGGAGACGATTTGAACAAAATTGGTTATAGCGTTTGCGAGATATCGCCAAATCATAAGATTTGCCCAAAAAGTGCCGCTTCTATTAGAGCCAAATTGACGATTTGCCGTTTAAGGCCTTATTATGCTTATTTTGCCAAAAGGAGACGATTTGAACAAAATTGGTTGTAGCGTTTGCGAGATATCGCCAAATTGTACGATTTGGCCAAAAAGTGCCGCTTCTAGTAGAGCCAAATTGACGATTTGCCGTTTAAGGCCTTATTATGCTTATTTTGCCAAAAGGAGACGATTTGAACAAAATTGGTTGTAGCGTTTGCGAGATATCGCCAAATTGTACGATTTGGCCAAAAAGTGCCGCTTCTAGTAGAGCCAAATTGACGATTTGCCGTTTAAGGCCTTATTATGCTTATTTTGCCAAAAGGAGACGATTTGAACAAAATTGGTTGTAGCGTTTGCAAGATATCGCCAAATCATACGATTTGGCCAAAAAGTGCCGCTTCTATTAGAGCCAAATTGACGATTTGCCGTTTAAGGCCTTATTATGCTTATTTTGCCAAAAGGAGACGATTTGAACAAAATTGGTTATAGCGTTTGCGAGATATCGCCAAATCATAAGATTTGCCCAAAAAGTGCCGCTTCTATTAGAGCCAAATTGACGATTTGCCGTTTAAGGCCTTATTATGCTTATTTTGCCAAAAGGAGACGATTTGAACAAAATTGGTTGTAGCGTTTGCGAGATATCGCCAAATTGTACAATTTGGCCAAAAAGTGCCGCTTCTATTAGAGCCAAATTGACGATTCGCCGTTTAAGGCCTTATTATGCTTATTTTGCCAAAAGGAGACGATTTGAACAAAATTGCTTGTAGCGTTTGCGAGATATCGCCAAATCATAAGATTTGGCCAAAAAGTGCCGCTTCTATTAGAGCCAAATTGACGATTTGCCGTTTAAGGCCTTATTATGCTTATTTTGCCAAAAGGAGACGATTTGAACAAAATTGGTTGTAGCGTTTGCGAGATATCGCCAAATTGTACAATTTGGCCAAAAAGTGCCGCTTCTATTAGAGCCAAATTGACGATTTGCCGTTTAAGGCCTTATTATGCTTATTTTGCCAAAAGGAGACGATTTGAAAAAAATTGGTTGTAGCGTTTGCGAGATATCGCCAAATCATAAGATTTGGCCAAAAAGTGCCGCTTCTATTAGAGCCAAATTGACGATTTGCCGTTTAAGGCCTTATTATGCTTATTTTGCCAAAAGGAGACGATTTGAACAAAATTGGTTTTAGCGTTTGCGAGATATCGCCAAATCATAAGATTTGCCCAAAAAGTGCCGCTTCTATTAGAGCCAAATTGACGATTTGCCGTTTAAGGCCTTATTATGCTTATTTTGCCAAAAGGAGACGATTTGAACAAAATTGGTTGTAGCGTTTGCGAGATATCGCCAAATTGTACGATTTGGCCAAAAAGTGCCGCTTCTAGTAGAGCCAAATTGACGATTTGCCGTTTAAGGCCTTATTATGCTTATTTTGCCAAAAGGAGACGATTTGAACAAAATTGGTTGTAGCGTTTGCGAGATATCGCCAAATTGTACGATTTGGCCAAAAAGTGCCGCTTCTAGTAGAGCCAAATTGACGATTTGCCGTTTAAGGCCTTATTATGCTTATTTTGCCAAAAGGAGACGATTTGAACAAAATTGGTTGTAGCGTTTGCAAGATATCGCCAATTTGTGCGATTTGGACAAAAAGTGCTGCTTCTATTAGAGCCAAATTGACGATTTGCCGTTTAAGGCCTTATTATGCTTATTTTGCCAAAAGGAGACGATTTGAACAAAATTGGTTGTAGCGTTTGCGAGATATCGCCAAATCATAAGATTTGGCCAAAAAGTGCCGCTTCTATTAGAGCCAAATTGACGATTTGCCGTTTAAGGCCTTATTATGCTTATTTTGCCAAAAGGAGACGATTTGAACAAAATTGGTTGTAGCGTTTGCGAGATATCGCCAAATTGTGCGATTTGGCCAAAAAGTGCCGCTTCTATTAGAGCCAAATTGACGATTTGCCGTTTAAGGCCTTATTATGCTTATTTTGCCAAAAGGAGACGATTTGAAAAAAATTGGTTGTAGCGTTTGCGAGATATCGCCAAATCATAAGATTTGGCCAAAAAGTGCCTCTTCTATTAGAGCCAAATTGACGATTTGCCGTTTAAGGCCTTATTATGCTTATTTTGCCAAAAGGAGACGATTTGAACAAAATTGGTTGTAGCGTTTGCGAGATATCGCCAAATTGTACGATTTGGCCAAAAAGTGCCGCTTCTATTAGAGCCAAATTGACGATTTGCCGTTTAAGGCCTTATTATGCTTATTTTGCCAAAAGGAGACGATTTGAACAAAATTGGTTGTAGCGTTTGCGAGATATCGCCAAATTGTACAATTTGGCCAAAAAGTGCCGCTTCTATTAGAGCCAAATTGACGATTTGCCGTTTAAGGCCTTATTATGCTTATTTTGCCAAAAGGAGACGATTTGAACAAAATTGGTTGTAGCGTTTGCGAGATATCGCCAAATTGTACGATTTGGCCAAAAAGTGCCGCTTCTAGTAGAGCCAAATTGACGATTTGCCGTTTAAGGCCTTATTATGCTTATTTTGCCAAAAGGAGACGATTTGAACAAAATTGGTTGTAGCGTTTGCGAGATATCACCAAATTGTACGATTTGGCCAAAAAGTGCCGCTTCTAGTAGAGCCAAATTGACGATTTGCCGTTTAAGGCCTTATTATGCTTATTTTGCCAAAAGGAGACGATTTGAACAAAATTGGTTGTAGCGTTTGCGAGATATCGCCAAATCATAAGATTTGGCCAAAAAGTGCCGCTTCTATTAGAGCCAAATTGACGATTTGCCGTTTAAGGCCTTATTATGCTTATTTTGCCAAAAGGAGACGATTTGAACAAAATTGGTTGTAGCGTTTGCGAGATATCGCCAAATTGTACAATTTGGCCAAAAAGTGCCGCTTCTATTAGAGCCAAATTGACGATTTGCCGTTTAAGGCCTTATTATGCTTATTTTGCCAAAAGGAGACGATTTGAACAAAATTGGTTGTAGCGTTTGCGAGATATCGCCAAATTGTACGATTTGGCCAAAAAGTGCCGCTTCTAGTAGAGCCAAATTGACGATTTGCCGTTTAAGGCCTTATTATGCTTATTTTGCCAAAAGGAGACGATTTGAACAAAATTGGTTGTAGCGTTTGCGAGATATCGCCAAATCATAAGATTTGGCCAAAAAGTGCCGCTTCTATTAGAGCCAAATTGACGATTTGCCGTTTAAGGCCTTATTATGCTTATTTTGCCAAAAGGAGACGATTTGAACAAAATTGGTTGTAGCGTTTGCGAGATATCGCCAAATTGTACGATTTGGCCAAAAACTGCCGCTTCTAGTAGAGCCAAATTGACGATTTGCCGTTTAAGGCCTTATTATGCTTATTTTGCCAAAAGGAGACGATTTGAACAAAATTGCTTGTAGCGTTTGCAAGATATCGCCAAATCATACGATTTGGCCAAAAAGTGCCGCTTCTATTAGAGCCAAATTGACGATTTGCCGTTTAAGGCCTTATTATGCTTATTTTGCCAAAAGGAGACGATTTGAACAAAATTGGTTGTAGCGTTTGCGAGATATCGCCAAATCATAAGATTTGCCCAAAAAGTGCCGCTTCTATTAGAGCCAAATTGACGATTTGCCGTTTAAGGCCTTATTATGCTTATTTTGCCAAAAGGAGACGATTTGAACAAAATTGGTTGTAGCGTTTGCGAGATAACGCCAAATCATAAGATTTGGCCAAAAAGTGCCGCTTCTATTAGAGCCAAATTGACGATTTGCCGTTTAAGGCCTTATTATGCTTATTTTGCCAAAAGGAGACGATTTGAACAAAATTGGTTGTAGCGTTTGCGAGATATCGCCAAATCATAAGATTTGCCCAAAAAGTGCCGCTTCTATTACAGCCAAATTGACGATTTGCCGTTTAAGGCCTTATTATGCTTATTTTGCCAAAAGGAGACGATTTGAACAAAATTGGTTGTAGCGTTTGCGAGATATCGCCAAATCATAAGATTTGCCCAAAAAGTGCCGCTTCTATTAGAGCCAAATTGACGATTTGCCGTTTAAGGCCTTATTATGCTTATTTTGCCAAAAGGAGACGATTTGAACAAAATTGGTTGTAGCGTTTGCGAGATATCGCCAAATTGTACAATTTGGCCAAAAAGTGCCGCTTCTATTAGAGCCAAATTGACGATTTGCCGTTTAAGGCCTTATTATGCTTATTTTGCCAAAAGGAGACGATTTGAACAAAATTGGTTGTAGCGTTTGCGAGATATCGCCAAATTGTACGATTTGGCCAAAAAGTGCCGCTTCTAGTAGAGCCAAATTGACGATTTGCCGTTTAAGGCCTTATTATGCTTATTTTGCCAAAAGGAGACGATTTGAACAAAATTGGTTGTAGCGTTTGCGAGATATCGCCAAATCATAAGATTTGGCCAAAAAGTGCCGCTTCTATTAGAGCCAAATTGACGATTTGCCGTTTAAGGCCTTATTATGCTTATTTTGCCAAAAGGAGACGATTTGAACAAAATTGGTTGTAGCGTTTGCGAGATATCGCCAAATTGTACGATTTGGCCAAAAACTGCCGCTTCTAGTAGAGCCAAATTGACGATTTGCCGTTTAAGGCCTTATTATGCTTATTTTGCCAAAAGGAGACGATTTGAACAAAATTGCTTGTAGCGTTTGCAAGATATCGCCAAATCATACGATTTGGCCAAAAAGTGCCGCTTCTATTAGAGCCAAATTGACGATTTGCCGTTTAAGGCCTTATTATGCTTATTTTGCCAAAAGGAGACGATTTGAACAAAATTGGTTGTAGCGTTTGCGAGATATCGCCAAATCATAAGATTTGCCCAAAAAGTGCCGCTTCTATTAGAGCCAAATTGACGATTTGCCGTTTAAGGCCTTATTATGCTTATTTTGCCAAAAGGAGACGATTTGAACAAAATTGGTTGTAGCGTTTGCGAGATAACGCCAAATCATAAGATTTGGCCAAAAAGTGCCGCTTCTATTAGAGCCAAATTGACGATTTGCCGTTTAAGGCCTTATTATGCTTATTTTGCCAAAAGGAGACGATTTGAACAAAATTGGTTGTAGCGTTTGCGAGATATCGCCAAATCATAAGATTTGTCCAAAAAGTGCCGCTTCTATTACAGCCAAATTGACGATTTGCCGTTTAAGGCCTTATTATGCTTATTTTGCCAAAAGGAGACGATTTGAACAAAATTGGTTGTAGCGTTTGCGAGATATCGCCAAATTGTACGATTTGGCCAAAAAGTGCCGCTTCTAGTAGAGCCAAATTGACGATTTGCCGTTTAAGGCCTTATTATGCTTATTTTGCCAAAAGGAGACGATTTGAACAAAATTGGTTGTAGCGTTTGCAAGATATCGCCAATTTGTGCGATTTGGACAAAAAGTGCTGCTTCTATTAGAGCCAAATTGACGATTTGCCGTTTAAGGCCTTATTATGCTTATTTTGCCAAAAGGAGACGATTTGAACAAAATTGGTTGTAGCGTTTGCGAGATATCGCCAAATCATAAGATTTGGCCAAAAACTGCCGCTTCTATTAGAGCCAAATTGACGATTTGCCGTTTAAGGCCTTATTATGCTTATTTTGCCAAAAGGAGACGATTTGAACAAAATTGGTTGTAGCGTTTGCGAGATATCGCCAAATTGTACGATTTGGCCAAAAAGTGCCGCTTCTAGTAGAGCCAAATTGACGATTTGCCGTTTAAGGCCTTATTATGCTTATTTTGCCAAAAGGAGACGATTTGAACAAAATTGGTTGTAGCGTTTGCGAGATATCGCCAAATCATAAGATTTGGCCAAAAAGTGCCGCTTCTATTAGAGCCAAATTGACGATTTGCCGTTTAAGGCCTTATTATGCTTATTTTGCCAAAAGGAGACGATTTGAACAAAATTGGTTGTAGCGTTTGCGAGATATCGCCAAATTGTACGATTTGGCCAAAAACTGCCGCTTCTAGTAGAGCCAAATTGACGATTTGCCGTTTAAGGCCTTATTATGCTTATTTTGCCAAAAGGAGACGATTTGAACAAAATTGCTTGTAGCGTTTGCAAGATATCGCCAAATCATACGATTTGGCCAAAAAGTGCCGCTTCTATTAGAGCCAAATTGACGATTTGCCGTTTAAGGCCTTATTATGCTTATTTTGCCAAAAGGAGACGATTTGAACAAAATTGGTTGTAGCGTTTGCGAGATATCGCCAAATCATAAGATTTGCCCAAAAAGTGCCGCTTCTATTAGAGCCAAATTGACGATTTGCCGTTTAAGGCCTTATTATGCTTATTTTGCCAAAAGGAGACGATTTGAACAAAATTGGTTGTAGCGTTTGCGAGATAACGCCAAATCATAAGATTTGGCCAAAAAGTGCCGCTTCTATTAGAGCCAAATTGACGATTTGCCGTTTAAGGCCTTATTATGCTTATTTTGCCAAAAGGAGACGATTTGAACAAAATTGGTTGTAGCGTTTGCGAGATATCGCCAAATCATAAGATTTGTCCAAAAAGTGCCGCTTCTATTACAGCCAAATTGACGATTTGCCGTTTAAGGCCTTATTATGCTTATTTTGCCAAAAGGAGACGATTTGAACAAAATTGGTTGTAGCGTTTGCGAGATATCGCCAAATTGTACGATTTGGCCAAAAAGTGCCGCTTCTAGTAGAGCCAAATTGACGATTTGCCGTTTAAGGCCTTATTATGCTTATTTTGCCAAAAGGAGACGATTTGAACAAAATTGGTTGTAGCGTTTGCAAGATATCGCCAATTTGTGCGATTTGGACAAAAAGTGCTGCTTCTATTAGAGCCAAATTGACGATTTGCCGTTTAAGGCCTTATTATGCTTATTTTGCCAAAAGGAGACGATTTGAACAAAATTGGTTGTAGCGTTTGCGAGATATCGCCAAATCATAAGATTTGGCCAAAAACTGCCGCTTCTATTAGAGCCAAATTGACGATTTGCCGTTTAAGGCCTTATTATGCTTATTTTGCCAAAAGGAGACGATTTGAACAAAATTGGTTGTAGCGTTTGCGAGATATCGCCAAATTGTGCGATTTGGCCAAAAAGTGCCGCTTCTATTAGAGCCAAATTGACGATTTGCCGTTTAAGGCCTTATTATGCTTATTTTGCCAAAAGGAGACGATTTGAAAAAAATTGGTTGTAGCGTTTGCGAGATATCGCCAAATCATAAGATTTGGCCAAAAAGTGCCTCTTCTATTAGAGCCAAATTGACGATTTGCCGTTTAAGGCCTTATTATGCTTATTTTGCCAAAAGGAGACGATTTGAACAAAATTGGTTGTAGCGTTTGCGAGATATCGCCAAATTGTACGATTTGGCCAAAAAGTGCCGCTTCTAGTAGAGCCAAATTGACGATTTGCCGTTTAAGGCCTTATTATGCTTATTTTGCCAAAAGGAGACGATTTGAACAAAATTGGTTGTAGCGTTTGCGAGATATCGCCAAATCATAAGATTTGGCCAAAAAGTGCCGCTTCTATTAGAGCCAAATTGACGATTTGCCGTTTAAGGCCTTATTATGCTTATTTTGCCAAAAGGAGACGATTTGAACAAAATTGGTTGTAGCGTTTGCGAGATATCGCCAAATTGTACGATTTGGCCAAAAACTGCCGCTTCTAGTAGAGCCAAATTGACGATTTGCCGTTTAAGGCCTTATTATGCTTATTTTGCCAAAAGGAGACGATTTGAACAAAATTGCTTGTAGCGTTTGCAAGATATCGCCAAATCATACGATTTGGCCAAAAAGTGCCGCTTCTATTAGAGCCAAATTGACGATTTGCCGTTTAAGGCCTTATTATGCTTATTTTGCCAAAAGGAGACGATTTGAACAAAATTGGTTGTAGCGTTTGCGAGATATCGCCAAATCATAAGATTTGCCCAAAAAGTGCCGCTTCTATTAGAGCCAAATTGACGATTTGCCGTTTAAGGCCTTATTATGCTTATTTTGCCAAAAGGAGACGATTTGAACAAAATTGGTTGTAGCGTTTGCGAGATATCGCCAAATTGTGCGATTTGGCCAAAAAGTGCCGCTTCTATTAGAGCCAAATTGACGATTTGCCGTTTAAGGCCTTATTATGCTTATTTTGCCAAAAGGAGACGATTTGAAAAAAATTGGTTGTAGCGTTTGCGAGATATCGCCAAATCATAAGATTTGGCCAAAAAGTGCCTCTTCTATTAGAGCCAAATTGACGATTTGCCGTTTAAGGCCTTATTATGCTTATTTTGCCAAAAGGAGACGATTTGAACAAAATTGGTTGTAGCGTTTGCGAGATATCGCCAAATTGTACGATTTGGCCAAAAAGTGCCGCTTCTATTAGAGCCAAATTGACGATTTGCCGTTTAAGGCCTTATTATGCTTATTTTGCCAAAAGGAGACGATTTGAACAAAATTGGTTGTAGCGTTTGCGAGATATCGCCAAATTGTACGATTTGGCCAAAAAGTGCCGCTTCTAGTAGAGCCAAATTGACGATTTGCCGTTTAAGGCCTTATTATGCTTATTTTGCCAAAAGGAGACGATTTGAACAAAATTGGTTGTAGCGTTTGCGAGATATCGCCAAATTGTACGATTTGGCCAAAAAGTGCCGCTTCTAGTAGAGCCAAATTGACGATTTGCCGTTTAAGGCCTTATTATGCTTATTTTGCCAAAAGGAGACGATTTGAAAAAAATTGGTTGTAGCGTTTGCGAGATATCGCCAAATCATAAGATTTGGCCAAAAAGTGCCGCTTCTATTAGAGCCAAATTGACGATTTGCCGTTTAAGGCCTTATTATGCTTATTTTGCCAAAAGGAGACGATTTGAACAAAATTGGTTGTAGCGTTTGCGAGATATCGCCAAATCATAAGATTTGCCAAAAAAGTGCCGCTTCTATTACAGCCAAATTGACGATTTGCCGTTTAAGGCCTTATTATGCTTATTTTGCCAAAAGGAGACGATTTGAACAAAATTGGTTGTAGCGTTTGCGAGATATCGCCAAATTGTACGATTTGGCCAAAAAGTGCCGCTTCTAGTAGAGCCAAATTGACGATTTGCCGTTTAAGGCCTTATTATGCTTATTTTGCCAAAAGGAGACGATTTGAACAAAATTGGTTGTAGCGTTTGCGAGATATCGCCAAATCATAAGATTTGGCCAAAAAGTGCCGCTTCTATTAGAGCCAAATTGACGATTTGCCGTTTAAGGCCTTATTATGCTTATTTTGCCAAAAGGAGACGATTTGAACAAAATTGGTTGTAGCGTTTGCGAGATATCGCCAAATCATAAGATTTGCCCAAAAAGTGCCGCTTCTATTACAGCCAAATTGACGATTTGCCGTTTAAGGCCTTATTATGCTTATTTTGCCAAAAGGAGACGATTTGAACAAAATTGGTTGTAGCGTTTGCGAGATATCGCCAAATTGTACGATTTGGCCAAAAAGTGCCGCTTCTAGTAGAGCCAAATTGACGATTTGCCGTTTAAGGCCTTATTATGCTTATTTTGCCAAAAGGAGACGATTTGAACAAAATTGGTTGTAGCGTTTGCGAGATATCGCCAAATTGTACGATTTGGCCAAAAAGTGCCGCTTCTAGTAGAGCCAAATTGACGATTTGCCGTTTAAGGCCTTATTATGCTTATTTTGCCAAAAGGAGACGAATTGAACAAAATTGGTTGTAGCCTTGGCGAAATATCGCCAAATCGTGGTTTTCGGGCATTTTCCTACGAAACTCTCCGATTTCACGGATTTGACTATTTTTAAGCTCAGTATTGTTAAGAATGACGGAAATAGCACGAAATCATACGATTTACACTTTTTGGCCAAAAAGTGCCGCTTCTAGTAGAGCCAAATTGACGATTTGCCGTTTAAGGCCTTATTATGCTTATTTTGCCAAAAGGAGACGATTTGAACAAAATTGGTTGTAGCGTTTGCGAGATATCGCCAAATTGTACGATTTGGCCAAAAAGTGCCGCTTCTATTAGAGCCAAATTGACGATTTGCCGTTTAAGGCCTTATTATGCTTATTTTGCCAAAAGGAGACGATTTGAACAAAATTGGTTGTAGCGTTTGCGAGATAACGCCAAATCATAAGATTTGGCCAAAAAGTGCCGCTTCTATTAGAGCCAAATTGACGATTTGCCGTTTAAGGCCTTATTATGCTTATTTTGCCAAAAGGAGACGATTTGAACAAAATTGGTTGTAGCGTTTGCGAGATATCGCCAAATCATAAGATTTGGCCAAAAAGTGCCGCTTCTATTAGAGCCAAATTGACGATTTGCCGTTTAAGGCCTTATTATGCTTATTTTGCCAAAAGGAGACGATTTGAACAAAATTGGTTGTAGCGTTTGCGAGATATCGCCAAATTGTACAATTTGGCCAAAAAGTGCCGCTTCTATTAGAGCCAAATTGACGATTTGCCGTTTAAGGCCTTATTATGCTTATTTTGCCAAAAGGAGACGATTTGAACAAAATTGGTTGTAGCGTTTGCGAGATATCGCCAAATTGTACGATTTGGCCAAAAAGTGCCGCTTCTAGTAGAGCCAAATTGACGATTTGCCGTTTAAGGCCTTATTATGCTTATTTTGCCAAAAGGAGACGATTTGAACAAAATTGGTTGTAGCGTTTGCGAGATATCGCCAAATCATAAGATTTGGCCAAAAAGTGCCGCTTCTATTAGAGCCAAATTGACGATTTGCCGTTTAAGGCCTTATTATGCTTATTTTGCCAAAAGGAGACGATTTGAACAAAATTGGTTGTAGCGTTTGCGAGATATCGCCAAATTGTACGATTTGGCCAAAAACTGCCGCTTCTAGTAGAGCCAAATTGACGATTTGCCGTTTAAGGCCTTATTATGCTTATTTTGCCAAAAGGAGACGATTTGAACAAAATTGCTTGTAGCGTTTGCAAGATATCGCCAAATCATACGATTTGGCCAAAAAGTGCCGCTTCTATTAGAGCCAAATTGACGATTTGCCGTTTAAGGCCTTATTATGCTTATTTTGCCAAAAGGAGACGATTTGAACAAAATTGGTTGTAGCGTTTGCGAGATATCGCCAAATCATAAGATTTGCCAATTACCACACGCGGATTCCACGAACCACCGCGGGAAGCGCACGGCCAGGATGCAATAGTGCTGACTATGAACTTTATTTTATATAAAAGGAGTAGATTTAAGTTAATTAGCATTCTTTGTGTAATTGTCGTGATTAAAGCTCGTAACTGATAGTTTAACGTAATTTTTGCCTTTATTTGAACTTGTAATAATTTTAAAATAAATAAATCATTTTTTTTATTGCTCCCAACGAGTAACGAAATATAAGTGGCGCAGTCGTAACGGATAAGTTTTCGGGCTTATTAACGAATCGACGTTAATGAACTAACCGCGAACTACCGAACCAGTGAAGAAGAAAGAAATTAGAAGAAGAAGCTTGGACCAGTGGACCAGATCCAGATCCAAACAAGGCAAAGAAAGCAACCATATGTTCCTGAGAGGCATCATCCTGATACTGTAAGTACAATCGATGTCAAGTGTAGATCAGTTACTTAATCAGTTAGAAACCCTGACCATAGTAGAAACTTCAACTGACTCTAATCCCGACAATTCCAAAGTCTCACGTACCATAAAATCTAACACGAGTGTGCGTTCAGTCATGGCCGATTTCAAACCCGAATACTTGAAGTGCATCCCTGAATTTGACGGTAACCCTAATGATTTAGGAAGATATCTATCGATATGTGATTCGGTCATTGACTCATTTTACTTGGCCCAGCAACCAAATCACTTTCAAAATGTGTATCTTTTAAATTGCATAATTGGTAAACTAACGGGTAATGCAAAATTAGTGTTGGGAACCCAGAAGGTATCGAACTGGGCAGAATTAAAAAATATTTTAAGCAGGCACTTTGCCGACCAGAGAGACGAGGCATGTTTAAACAGGGATTTGGTTATGCTCCGCCAACTTAATTCCGAATCGCCGAGTCAATTTTATGACAGGATTTTGCATATTTTAAATCTACTTTGCTCTTACGTCAGTGCGCATGAATTAACTGAAGCTGGGAAAAATCTTAAAAGGGAATTATACAACGAATTAGCCTTGAAGACATTTCTTTCAGGACTTAAAGAACCCTTAGGCACCACAATTAGGTGTATGCGACCCCCAAATCTCCCTACGGCTTTACAGTTCGTAATCGAAGAGGATAATATCCACTATTTTCAGACTCATACAAGACCCCAATATCCTAGAGGACAAAATAACCAAACCTCTAGGAGACCTCAAAATAATAATTCTAATTTCAACGCAAATAATTTTTCAAATTTCCAACAGCAATCTTTTTCTAGACCAAACAATTTTTCATTCCCGCAACAGTCACCATTCAGGCCCACTAGCTTTCAAAGTCAACAATCACCCCCATTCAGAGCTAACAATTTCGCCAATGCTCAAAATTCTACGCAAAGACCATCCACGAACGTATTTAGACCCAACCAAAATAGGCCATTACCAAAGCCTACCCCTATGAGCGTGTCAACCCGTAATACATCTAAAAATTTTCGACCCCAATCAAATTTTCAACAGAGGCCATTTAACTCGAATCGCAATCCAAACTTTGTAGTCGAAGAATTATATCACACAACGGAAGAATGTGAAAACGACACCGACATTAGAGCGACGAACCGCACACGCCGTTGTAACATGACACTTCCGTGCGAATGTTCGCCGCATAGTTCTCGCAGCTTCGAGAATGCAGCGTCAGCACATTCTTGCACGGAGGATGTTAACGGAAATTTTTCATGCAACAAGCCTCGACGGCGACGGAAAATAACACCGGAAATTATTCATTTAAATAATTTAGCATCTAGTGAATTATCTTATATAATATTCCCGGAATATAATTTAAAATTTTTGATAGATAGTGGTTCAACTACATCATTCATCAACCCAGAGTTGGCAAATAAATATTTTCAGAATTTCATTAAGCCAGAACCATTTATCGTATCGATGGTATATCAGCAATCAGCCCATAAGTACAGTACTAATGTACCGGCATCAAAAATTTTCAATCTACCGGAAGAATCACTTATGAAATTTTATCTCTTCAAGTTCCATCACATCTTTGATGGGCTGATCGGGATAGATAATTTGAAATTGTTACAGGCAAAATTGGATTACGATACGGGATACTTAATTACCCCGTATGCACACATACCCCTAAAATATTATAAGGTAAAACCACAAACTAATTTTGTTACTGTAAGTCCGCGTTCGGAACAAGTTATAAAGATAAGAACAAATATTAAAAAAGGTGAAATAATGATCCCTTATACTAAGATAGGTAACTGCGAGATACCAAATTCGATATCCGTAGCTAAAAATGATGAAGCGATCACCACAATATTGAATAATATGTGTGAACCAATTACTTTAGATATTTCAAAACCAATCGAGGTTGAAGAATTTAGTAATCTAACAGAAGGTAGTATTAATCATATAGAAAGTAATAACGAATTAACGGATTTGCCCGTTTCATCTCCAATCAAAATAGAACATAAGTACCAAGAGGAAAAAGGGAAAATAATTGAATTATGCAACGAATTTTCTGATATTTTTTATAAGAAAGGCAAACTAAATATGATCGCTGACGCTTTAAGTCCAATCGAGATACACGTGAAGGAAACAGATGATATCAGCAACCTTGTACAGTACATGGAAGAATTCAACGAATCATTAAAAGCAAGAAAATTCGAAGAATCCACGAGTCGAACACAACCAGAGGAAATGGATATAGATCAGGTTTCAGTTATGGCTCAACCAGACACGGAACGTGACAATAACGAAATACCAGAGATGATGAACGCCGGAAATGCTGACGATGGAAATACCGTACATTCCAACAACGAACAACATCCCGTCGTGGGAATACCAATGCAAGAGACAGCGGTAAATTACGGCGCCCATCAAGTTATAATATCACGTGTTTATCACTCGCCAGCTAAAACAAAACAAATAACATTATTTGGAAAAAAGAAAAGGTTTTTGCTACAGTTATCTGAGAACAATTTGGAGTACGATGTAATGAAATTTATTAAGGAATATGTGGACCCACAAAAATTATACTCTCTGTACTTTGAAGATCCAAACCTATACCCCGAGTTCAGCAAGGTAATAACGAAAAATTTCAAACACCCCTCACTAAAGTTTAAACGCTGCATGATCAAATTAATCGATGTAATAGACGAAACAGAAGTGCAAGAAACAATACAGGCATATCATGAAGGAAAGACCAACCATAGAGGCATAGATGAGACAGAACAAAGGATAAAGGACAAATATTATTGGCCTAACATTAAAACGTCCATACAAATGTACATTAACCAATGCGAAATATGCCAAAAGAGCAAATATGCCCGGAACCCAATTAAAATAAAAATGAACATCACACCCACAGCCAGCAGACCATTCGAGATCATCCATTTGGATACTTACACCCTAGAAAAAACAAAATTTTTGACCATCATTGATAGCTTTTCCAAATATGCACAGGCTTATCCATTAAATTCAACAACCGCTCCGGAAATAGCAGATAATTTAATTACATTCTTTTCGCACCATGGAATCCCCACAAAAGTAATCACGGACAACGGAACAGAATTCAAAAACACAGTTGTAACGGAGTTATTACAACTCCATAAAGTGGACATTCATTTTTGCTCACCGGAACACCCTCAATCTAATGGAGTAGTGGAAAGGCTACATTCGACATTAACAGAACACGTTCGATTACTAAACAACCAAGGGCAAAAGGATTCACCCATAACAAGAAAGGTCAAACAAGCAATACTGGCGTATAACCACACAATACATTCAATTACCAAATTCAAACCAATCGACATAATCACGGGACACCTTAATAAAGAAGACCCCTTTAATATTGATTTGGATCAGGCACTAATGACGAATTACGTTGCCGAACATAAAGAAAGAACCAAAATTTTATACAAAAAACTAAATCAAACGCTTAGCGACGAGAAAGAAAAGAGAACTGGTAGACTAAATGAAAATTTGGAAGAACCCAATATGTTTGAAGAAGAAACCCCAGCTTACGTAGCGACTCATGGAAGAGAAAAGTTACGGGATCCATTTAAAGGCCCCGTGAAAATAGATACAATAAACCCGGATAAGAAAGTAGTTTCAATACAGAACCAGGGTAAGGTTCATATGAGTAACTTGAAAAGACCCCTCCGGAAACGTTATAGTTTTAATAGAACTAAAAATAAAGACTAAGTAAAAATGTATATAAATTATAAGTTAACATATAGAAATAGGTATAGTTTTAAGAATATGTGTGTATACGTACGGCCGATAAAAGTAACTTTTATTGATTTCAATAGCAGCATGAGCATGCTCGCATCCCCGGAAACAATAGAAATGAGAGAATTAACGGACAACCCTGGTATAATCCCAATAAAGATAGGGAAAGCTTCAGTTATTCATCACGTACATACCTTGATTCACTACTACGACATGCAACCAATAGTGAACCAGGTAAAACGACTTCACTTACAGACCACTCATCTCCTAACTTACACTAACGTATCGGAACCCTTTGAAAAGTATACCATTAAAATCCGAAACTCTCTTGAAATGCTGAAATTCCTAAAGGAAAAAGTTGAGAGACGATTAAACGAAATTATTCCACCCCAAAACTTTAGACAAAAACGAGGATTAGTAAATCTGTTAGGAACAGCATTTAAACTAATCTCGGGAAATTTAGATTCAGCCGACGGAGATCGATACAACAACCTAATAAAAAACTTAGAGACCAACCAACAAACACTCCAGACAAAAGTAATGAATCAAGGGACACTATCGAAATCAGTTATTGAGCGATTTAATCAAACTCTACAGCAACTCTATAAAAATGACAAAATGATCGAGGAAAAAATTAATCAAATACGTCCTTATTTGAACGAGATAAATTCAGGGAGGAACTTTATGTTATTTGTGGAACTTAATAATGATTTTATTAACATGTACGAAGTAGTTGATTCGATTTTGCAAGACATCGAAAATTCAATGGTATTTTCTCAATTGGGAGTCCTACATCCAACCATTATTACGAATCAAGAACTTTATACCGAATTACAATTGTTACGAAACCAGTTGGATGAAGGTCAATTACCTCTACAGGCCATACAAAGTAACATACCAATAATAGCCAAAACCATTAAACCAGAAAGCTTCATATCGCAACTACGAATCATTCATATATTACACGTTCCCATCGCACATAACCGATCCTTTGACCTTTTCCATCTATATGCAGTCCCAATCCAACATCAAGGTCAGTTTAAGTTTATAATGTCTCGAAATAAGTATCTGATCACGGACAGATTGTACTACATGTACACCAGGGAAAACTGTCAAAAACTAATGCCAGAAAGATACCTTTGTCCAAATTCTCGATTAGAAGAAATAGGAAGCAACTCGCCTTGCGAGGTCCAGATACTTCAGAGAGATGGAGAGACTTCAAATTGCCACCAAATCGAGGCCAAAGTCACTGAACCAATCCTCAATCGGCTAGACGAGACACATAAGTGGGTAATGGTATTGCCAAAGAGGGAAGCCGTTCAAATGTTTTGCCCCAACTCGCTAAACGAAAAGCGCAACTTAATGGGTACTTTCATCTGCCGAATCCCTCCAGGATGCCGGATCACAGTGAAAAAAGTTATTGCCGAAAATATCGAAAAGGTTATGAAAATCACCCCCGAGCCAATACTATTTCCGGACTTAGCCGAAAAGGAACAGCAACTGCCATACCTAAACTTAAGTCTGCATCTGCCTGACTTGAAGTTAGACGACCTCCACGAATTAGAAGAAAAGATCGCCATGGACAGCCCGCTTTTACCAATCACCTACACGGAACTTGTCACCTACCCCAGCATGTGGACCATCTTACTATACGCCCTTGCAGCCCTCTGTTGCCTATCAACCCTTTGGAAATGGAGACAGAGCAGAATAAAGAGAAACCAAGATCCATCCACCAAAACCACAGGGGAGGACGTGCAACTTCCATGATGCCATTGAAGTTCACTCTTAGGGGGGAGGAATTACCACACGCGGATTCCACGAACCACCGCGGGAAGCGCACGGCCAGGATGCAATAGTGCTGACTATGAACTTTATTTTATATAAAAGGAGTAGATTTAAGTTAATTAGCATTCTTTGTGTAATTGTCGTGATTAAAGCTCGTAACTGATAGTTTAACGTAATTTTTGCCTTTATTTGAACTTGTAATAATTTTAAAATAAATAAATCATTTTTTTTATTGCTCCCAACGAGTAAAGAAATATAAGTTGCCCAAAAAGTGCCGCTTCTATTAGAGCCAAATTGACGATTTGCCGTTTAAGGCCTTATTATGCTTATTTTGCCAAAAGGAGACGATTTGAACAAAATTGGTTGTAGCGTTTGCGAGATAACGCCAAATCATAAGATTTGGCCAAAAAGTGCCGCTTCTATTAGAGCCAAATTGACGATTTGCCGTTTAAGGCCTTATTATGCTTATTTTGCCAAAAGGAGACGATTTGAACAAAATTGGTTGTAGCGTTTGCGAGATATCGCCAAATCATAAGATTTGCCCAAAAAGTGCCGCTTCTATTACAGCCAAATTGACGATTTGCCGTTTAAGGCCTTATTATGCTTATTTTGCCAAAAGGAGACGATTTGAACAAAATTGGTTGTAGCGTTTGCGAGATATCGCCAAATTGTACGATTTGGCCAAAAAGTGCCGCTTCTAGTAGAGCCAAATTGACGATTTGCCGTTTAAGGCCTTATTATGCTTATTTTGCCAAAAGGAGACGATTTGAACAAAATTGGTTGTAGCGTTTGCAAGATATCGCCAATTTGTGCGATTTGGACAAAAAGTGCTGCTTCTATTAGAGCCAAATTGACGATTTGCCGTTTAAGGCCTTATTATGCTTATTTTGCCAAAAGGAGACGATTTGAACAAAATTGGTTGTAGCGTTTGCGAGATATCGCCAAATCATAAGATTTGGCCAAAAAGTGCCGCTTCTATTAGAGCCAAATTGACGATTTGCCGTTTAAGGCCTTATTATGCTTATTTTGCCAAAAGGAGACGATTTGAACAAAATTGGTTGTAGCGTTTGCGAGATATCGCCAAATTGTGCGATTTGGCCAAAAAGTGCCGCTTCTATTAGAGCCAAATTGACGATTTGCCGTTTAAGGCCTTATTATGCTTATTTTGCCAAAAGGAGACGATTTGAAAAAAATTGGTTGTAGCGTTTGCGAGATATCGCCAAATCATAAGATTTGGCCAAAAAGTGCCTCTTCTATTAGAGCCAAATTGACGATTTGCCGTTTAAGGCCTTATTATGCTTATTTTGCCAAAAGGAGACGATTTGAACAAAATTGGTTGTAGCGTTTGCGAGATATCGCCAAATTGTACGATTTGGCCAAAAAGTGCCGCTTCTATTAGAGCCAAATTGACGATTTGCCGTTTAAGGCCTTATTATGCTTATTTTGCCAAAAGGAGACGATTTGAACAAAATTGGTTGTAGCGTTTGCGAGATATCGCCAAATTGTACAATTTGGCCAAAAAGTGCCGCTTCTATTAGAGCCAAATTGACGATTTGCCGTTTAAGGCCTTATTATGCTTATTTTGCCAAAAGGAGACGATTTGAACAAAATTGGTTGTAGCGTTTGCGAGATATCACCAAATTGTACGATTTGGCCAAAAAGTGCCGCTTCTAGTAGAGCCAAATTGACGATTTGCCGTTTAAGGCCTTATTATGCTTATTTTGCCAAAAGGAGACGATTTGAACAAAATTGGTTGTAGCGTTTGCGAGATATCGCCAAATCATAAGATTTGGCCAAAAAGTGCCGCTTCTATTAGAGCCAAATTGACGATTTGCCGTTTAAGGCCTTATTATGCTTATTTTGCCAAAAGGAGACGATTTGAACAAAATTGGTTGTAGCGTTTGCGAGATATCGCCAAATTGTACGATTTGCCCAAAAAGTGCCGCTTCTATTAGAGCCAAATTGACGATTTGCCGTTTAAGGCCTTATTATGCTTATTTTGCCAAAAGGAGACGATTTGAACAAAATTGGTTGTAGCGTTTGCGAGATATCGCCAAATTGTACGATTTGGCCAAAAAGTGCCGCTTCTAGTAGAGCCAAATTGACGATTTGCCGTTTAAGGCCTTATTATGCTTATTTTGCCAAAAGGAGACGATTTGAACAAAATTGGTTGTAGCGTTTGCGAGATATCGCCAAATTGTACGATTTGGCCAAAAAGTGCCGCTTCTAGTAGAGCCAAATTGACGATTTGCCGTTTAAGGCCTTATTATGCTTATTTTGCCAAAAGGAGACGATTTGAAAAAAATTGGTTGTAGCGTTTGCGAGATATCGCCAAATCATAAGATTTGGCCAAAAAGTGCCGCTTCTATTAGAGCCAAATTGACGATTTGCCGTTTAAGGCCTTATTATGCTTATTTTGCCAAAAGGAGACGATTTGAACAAAATTGGTTGTAGCGTTTGCGAGATATCGCCAAATCATAAGATTTGCCAAAAAAGTGCCGCTTCTATTACAGCCAAATTGACGATTTGCCGTTTAAGGCCTTATTATGCTTATTTTGCCAAAAGGAGACGATTTGAACAAAATTGGTTGTAGCGTTTGCGAGATATCGCCAAATCATAAGATTTGCCCAAAAAGTGCCGCTTCTATTACAGCCAAATTGACGATTTGCCGTTTAAGGCCTTATTATGCTTATTTTGCCAAAAGGAGACGATTTGAACAAAATTGGTTGTAGCGTTTGCGAGATATCGCCAAATTGTACGATTTGGCCAAAAAGTGCCGCTTCTAGTAGAGCCAAATTGACGATTTGCCGTTTAAGGCCTTATTATGCTTATTTTGCCAAAAGGAGACGATTTGAACAAAATTGGTTGTAGCGTTTGCGAGATATCGCCAAATTGTACGATTTGGCCAAAAAGTGCCGCTTCTATTACAGCCAAATTGACGATTTGCCGTTTAAGGCCTTATTATGCTTATTTTGCCAAAAGGAGACGATTTGAACAAAATTGGTTGTAGCGTTTGCGAGATATCGCCAAATTGTACGATTTGGCCAAAAAGTGCCGCTTCTAGTAGAGCCAAATTGACGATTTGCCGTTTAAGGCCTTATTATGCTTATTTTGCCAAAAGGAGACGAATTGAACAAAATTGGTTGTAGCCTTGGCGAAATATCGCCAAATCGTGGTTTTCGGGCATTTTCCTACGAAACTCTCCGATTTCACGGATTTGACTATTTTTAAGCTCAGTATTGTTAAGAATGACGGAAATAGCACGAAATCATACGATTTACACTTTTTGGCCAAAAAGTGCCGCTTCTAGTAGAGCCAAATTGACGATTTGCCGTTTAAGGCCTTATTATGCTTATTTTGCCAAAAGGAGACGATTTGAACAAAATTGGTTGTAGCGTTTGCGAGATATCGCCAAATTGTACGATTTGGCCAAAAAGTGCCGCTTCTATTAGAGCCAAATTGACGATTTGCCGTTTAAGGCCTTATTATGCTTATTTTGCCAAAAGGAGACGATTTGAACAAAATTGGTTGTAGCGTTTGCGAGATAACGCCAAATCATAAGATTTGGCCAAAAAGTGCCGCTTCTATTAGAGCCAAATTGACGATTTGCCGTTTAAGGCCTTATTATGCTTATTTTGCCAAAAGGAGACGATTTGAACAAAATTGGTTGTAGCGTTTGCGAAATATCGCCAAATTGTACGATTTGGCCAAAAAGTGCCGCTTCTATTAGAGCCAAATTGACGATTTGCCGTTTAAGGCCTTATTATGCTTATTTTGCCAAAAGGAGACGATTTGAACAAAATTGGTTGTAGCGTTTGCGAGATATCGCCAAATTGTACCATTTGGCCAAAAAGTGCCGCTTCTATTAGAGCCAAATTGACGATTTGCCGTTTAAGGCCTTATTATGCTTATTTTGCCAAAAGGAGACGATTTGAACAAAATTGGTTGTAGCGTTTGCGAGATATCGCCAAATTGTACAATTTGGCCAAAAAGTGCCGCTTCTATTAGAGCCAAATTGACGATTTGCCGTTTAAGGCCTTATTATGCTTATTTTGCCAAAAGGAGACGATTTGAACAAAATTGGTTGTAGCGTTTGCGAGATATCGCCAAATTGTACAATTTGGCCAAAAAGTGCCGCTTCTATTAGAGCCAAATTGACGATTTGCCGTTTAAAGCCTTATTATGCTTATTTTGCCAAAAGGAGACGATTTGAACAAAATTGGTTGTAGCGTTTGCGAGATATCGCCAAATTGTACGATTTGGCCAAAAAGTGCCGCTTCTAGTAGAGCCAAATTGACGATTTGCCGTTTAAGGCCTTATTATGCTTATTTTGCCAAAAGGAGACGATTTGAACAAAATTGGTTGTAGCGTTTGCGAGATATCGCCAAATTGTACGATTTGGCCAAAAAGTGCCGCTTCTATTAGAGCCAAATTGACGATTTGCCGTTTAAGGCCTTATTATGCTTATTTTGCCAAAAGGAGACGATTTGAACAAAATTGGTTGTAGCGTTTGCGAGATATCGCCAAATTGTACCATTTGGCCAAAAAGTGCCGCTTCTATTAGAGCCAAATTGACGATTTGCCGTTTAAGGCCTTATTATGCTTATTTTGCCAAAAGGAGACGATTTGAACAAAATTGGTTGTAGCGTTTGCGAGATATCGCCAAATTGTACAATTTGGCCAAAAAGTGCCGCTTCTATTAGAGCCAAATTGACGATTTGCCGTTTAAGGCCTTATTATGCTTATTTTGCCAAAAGGAGACGATTTGAACAAAATTGGTTGTAGCGTTTGCGAGATATCGCCAAATTGTACAATTTGGCCAAAAAGTGCCGCTTCTATTAGAGCCAAATTGACGATTTGCCGTTTAAGGCCTTATTATGCTTATTTTGCCAAAAGGAGACGATTTGAACAAAATTGGTTGTAGCGTTTGCGAGATATCGCCAAATCATAAGATTTGGCCAAAAAGTGCTGCTTCTATTAGAGCCAAATTGACGATTTGCCGTTTAAGGCCTTATTATGCTTATTTTGCCAAAAGGAGACGATTTGAACAAAATTGGTTGTAGCGTTTGCGAGATATCGCCAAATTGTGCGATTTGGCCAGAAAGTGCCGCTTCAATTAGAGCCAAATTGACGATTTGCCGTTTAAGGCCTTATTATGCTTATTTTGCCAAAAGGAGACGATTTGAACAAAATTGGTTGTAGCGTTTGCGAGATATCGCCAAATTGTACAATTTGGCCAAAAAGTGCCGCTTCTATTAGAGCCAAATTGACGATTTGCCGTTTAAGGCCTTATTATGCTTATTTTGCCAAAAGGAGACGATTTGAACAAAATTGGTTGTAGCGTTTGCGAGATATCGCCAAATTGTACAATTTGGCCAAAAAGTGCCGCTTCTATTAGAGCCAAATTGACGATTTGCCGTTTAAGGCCTTATTATGCTTATTTTGCCAAAAGGAGACACTTATATTTCTTTACTCGTTGGGAGCAATAAAAAAAATGATTTATTTATTTTAAAATTATTACAAGTTCAAATAAAGGCAAAAATTACGTTACACTATCAGTTACGACTTTCAATCACGACAATTACACAAAGAATCCTAATTAACTTAAATCTACTCCTTTTATATAAAATAAAGTTCATAATCAGCACTATTGCATCCTGGCCGTGCGCTTCCCGCGGTGGTTCGTGGAATCCGTGTATGGTAATTCCTCCCCCCTAAGAGTGAACTTCAATGGCATCATGGAAGTTGCACGTCCTCCCCTGTGGTTTTGGTGGGTGGATCTTGATTTCTCTTTATTCTGCTCTGTCTCCATTTCCAAAGGGTTGATAGGCAACAGAGGGCTGCAAGGGCGTATAGTAAGATGGTCCACATGCTGGGGTAGGTGACAAGTTCCGTGTAGGTGATTGGTGAAAGCGGGCTGTCCTTGCAGTTGCTGCTCCTTTTCGGCTAAGTCCGGAAATAGTATTGGCTCGGGGGTGATTTTCATAACCTTTTCGATATTTTCGGCAATAACTTTTTTCACTGTGATCCGGCATCCTGGAGGGATTCGGCATATGAAAGTACCCATTAAGTTGCGCTTTTCGTTTAGCGAATTGGGGCAAAACATTTGAACGGCTTCCCTTTTTGGCAATACCATTACCCACTTATGTGTCTCGTCTAGCCGATTGAGGATTGGTTCAGTGACTTTGGCCTCTATTTGGTGGCAATTTGAAGTCTCTCCATCTCTCTGAAGTATCTGGACCTCGCAAGGCGAGTTGCTTCCTATTTCTTCTAATCGAGAATTTGGACAAAGGTATCTTTCTGGCATTAGTTTTTGACAGTTTTCCCTGGTGTACATGTAGTACAATCTGTCCGTGATCAGATACTTATTTCGAGACATTATAAACTTAAACTGACCTTGATGTTGGATTAGGACTGCATATAGATGGAAAAGGTCAAAGGATCGGTTATGTGCGATGGGAACATGTAATATATGAATGATTCGTAGTTGCGATATGAAGCTTTCTGGTTTAACGGTTTTGGCTATTATTGGTACGTTACTTTGTATGGCCTGTAGAGGTAATTGACTTTCATCCAACTGGTTTCGTAACAATTGTAATTCGGTATAAAGTTCTTGATTCGTAATAATGGTTGGATGTAGGACTCCCAATTGAGAAAATACCATTGAATTTTCGATGTCTTGCAAAATCGAATCAACTACTTCGTACATGTTAATAAAATCATTATTAAGTTCCACAAATAACATAAAGTTCCTCCCTGAATTTATCTCGGTCAAATAAGGACGTATTTGATTAATTTTTTCCTCGATCATTTTGTCATTTTTATAGAGTTGCTGTAGAGTTTCATTAAATCGCTCAATAACTGATTTCGATAGTGTCCCTTGATTCATTACTTTTGTCTGGAGTATTTGTTGGTTGGTCTCTAAGTTTTTTATTAGGTTGTTGTATCGATCTCCGTCGGCTGAATCTAAATTTCCCGAGATTAGTTTAAATGCTGTTCCTAACAGATTTACTAATCCTCGTTTTTGTCTAAAGTTTTGGGGTGGAATAATTTCGTTTAATCGTCTCTCAACTTTTTCCTTTAGGAATTTCAGCATTTCAAGAGAGTTTCGGATTTTAATGGTATACTTTTCAAAGGGTTCCGATACGTTAGTGTAAGTTAGGAGATGAGTGGTCTGTAAGTGAAGTCGTTTTACCTGGTTCACTATTGGTTGCATGTCGTAGTAGTGAATCAAGGTATGTACGTGATGAATAACTGAAGCTTTCCCTATCTTTATTGGGATTATACCAGGGTTGTCCGTTAATTCTTTCGTTTCGATTGTTTCTTGCACTTCTGTTTCGTCTATTACATCGGTTAATTTGATCTTACAGCGTTTAAATCTCAGTGAGGGGTGTTTGAAATTTTTCGTTATTACCTTGCTGAACTCGGGGTATAGATTTGGATCTTCAAAGTACAGAGAGTATAATTTTTGTGGGTCCACATATTCCTTAATAAATTTCATTACATCGTACTCCAAATTGTTCTCAGATAACTGTAGCAAAAACCTTTTCTTTTTTCCAAATAATGTTATTTGTTTTGTTTTAGCTGGCGAGTGATAAACACGTGATATTATAACTTGATGGGCGCCGTAATTTACAGCTGTCTCTTGCATTGGTATTCCCACGACGGGATGTTGTTCGTTAATGGAATGCACGGTATTTCCATCGTCAGCATTTCCGGCGTTCATCATCTCTGGTATTTCGTTATTGTCACGTTCCGTGTCTGGTTGAGCCATAACTGAAACCTGATCTATATCCATTTCCTCTGGTTGTGTTCGACTCGTGGATTCTTCGAATTTACTTGCTTTTAATGATTCGTTGAATTCTTCCATGTATTGTTCAAGGTTGCTGATATCATCTGTTTCATTCACGTGTATCTCGATTTGACTTAAGGCGTCGGCGTTTGTATTCAGTTTGCCTTTCTTATAAACGATTTCAGAAAATTCGTTGCATAATTTAATTATTTTCCCTTTTTCTTCTTGGTTCTTATGTTCTATTCTGATTAGAGATGAAACGGGCAAATCCGTTAATTTGTTATTACTTTCTATGTGATTAATACTTGTTTCTGTTAGATTACTAAATTCTTCAACCGCGATTGGTTCTGAAATATCTAAAGTAATCGGTTCACACGTATTATTCAATATTGTGGTGATCACTTCACCATTTCTAGCTACGGATATCGAATTTGGTATCTCGCAGTTACCTATCTTAGTATAAGGGATCATTATTTCACCCTTTTTGATATTTGTTCTTATCTTTATAACTTGTTCCGAACGCGGACTTACAGTAACAAAATTAGTTTGTGGTTTTACCTTATAATATTTTAAGGGTATGTGTGCATACGGGGTAATTAAGTATCCTGTATCGTAATCCAATTTTGCCTGTAACAATTTCAAATTATCTATCCCGATCAGCCCATCAAAGATGTGATGGAACTTGAAGAGATAAAATTTCATAAGTGATTCTTCCGGTAGATTGAAAATTTTTGATGCCGGTACATTAGTACTGTACTTATGGGCTGATTGCTGAAATACCGTCGATACGATAAATGGTTCTGGTTTAATGAAATTTTGAAAATATTTATTTGCCAACTCTGGGTTGATAAATGATCTAGTTGAACCACTATCTATCAAAAATTTTAAATCATATTCCGGGAATATTATATAAGATAATTCACTAGATGCTAAATTATTTAAATGAATAATTTCCGGTGTTATTTGCCGTCGCCGTCGAGGCTTGTTGCATGAAAAATTTCCGTCCACATCCTCCGTGCAAGAATGTGCTGACGCTGCATTCTCGAAGCTGCGAGAACTATGCGGCGAACATTCGCACGGAAGTGTCATGTTACAACGGCGTGTGCGGTTCGTCGCTCTAATGTCGGTGTCGTTTTCACATTCTTCCGTTGTGTGATATAATTCTTCGACCACAAAATTTGGATTGCGATTCGAGTTAAATGGCCTCTGTTGAAAATTTGATTGGGGTCGAAAATTTTTAGATGTATTACGGGTTGACACGCTCATAGGGGTAGGCTTTGGTAATGGCCTATTTGGGTTGGGTCTAAATACGTTTGTGGATGGTCTTTGCGTAGAATTTTGAGCATTGGCGAAATTGTTAGCTCTGAATGGGGGTGATTGTTGGCTTTGAAAGCTAGTGGGCCTGAATGGTGACTGTTGCGGTAATGAAAAATTGTTTGGTCTAGAAAAAGTTTGCTGTTGGAAATTGGAAAAATTATTTGTATTGGAATTAAAATTATTATTTTGAGGTCTCCTAGAGGTTTGGCTATTTTGTCCTCTAGGATATTGGGGTCTTGTGTGGGTCTGAAAATAGTGGATATTATCCTCTTCGATTACGAACTGTAAAGCCGTAGGGAGATTTGGGGGTCGCATACACCTAATTGTGGTGCCTAAGGGTTCTTTAAGTCCTGAAAGAAATGTCTTCAAGGCTAATTCGTTGTATAAATCCCTTTTAAGATTTTTCCCAGCTTCAGTTAATTCATGCGCACTGACGTAAGAGCAAAGTAGATTTAAAATATGCAAAATCCTGTCATAAAATTGACTCGGCGATTCGGAATTAAGTTGGCGGAGCATAACCAAATCCCTGTTTAAACATGCCTCGTCTCTCTGGTCGGCAAAGTGCCTGCTTAATATATTTTTTAATTCTGCCCAGTTCGATACCTTCTGGGTTCCCAACACTAATTTTGCATTACCCGTTAGTTTACCAATTATGCAATTTAAAAGATACACATTTTGAAAGTGATTTGGTTGCTGGGCCAAGTAAAATGAGTCAATGACCGAATCACATATCGATAGATATCTTCCTAAATCATTAGGGTTACCGTCAAATTCAGGGATGCACTTCAAGTATTCGGGTTTGAAATCGGCCATGACTGAACGCACACTCGTGTTAGATTTTATGGTACGTGAGACTTTGGAATTGTCGGGATTAGAGTCAGTTGAAGTTTCTACTATGGTCAGGGTTTCTAACTGATTAAGTAACTGATCTACACTTGACATCGATTGTACTTACAGTATCAGGGTGATGCCTCTCAGGAACATATGGTTGCTTTCTTTGCCTTGATTGGATCTGGATCTGGTCCACTGGTCCAAGCTTCTTCTTCTAATTTCTTTCTTCTTCACTGGTTCGGTAGTTCGCGGTTAGTTCATTAACGTCGATTCGTTAATAAGCCCGAAAACTTATCCGTTACGACTGCGCCACTTATATTTCTTTACTCGTTGGGAGCAATAAAAAAAATGATTTATTTATTTTAAAATTATTACAAGTTCAAATAAAGGCAAAAATTACGTTACACTATCAGTTACGACTTTCAATCACGACAATTACACAAAGAATCCTAATTAACTTAAATCTACTCCTTTTATATAAAATAAAGTTCATAATCAGCACTATTGCATCCTGGCCGTGCGCTTCCCGCGGTGGTTCGTGGAATCCGTGTATGGTAATTAGACGATTTGAACAAAATTGGTTGTAGCGTTTGCGAGATATCACCAAATTGTACAATTTGGCCAAAAAGTGCCGCTTCTATTAGAGCCAAATTGACGATTTGCCGTTTAAGGCCTTATTATGCTTATTTTGCCAAAAGGAGACGATTTGAACA
Organism: Euwallacea fornicatus; assembly: GCF_040115645.1. Lineage (NCBI taxonomy): Eukaryota > Metazoa > Arthropoda > Insecta > Coleoptera > Curculionidae > Euwallacea > Euwallacea fornicatus. The sequence goes on along the minus strand of NW_027096082.1, from coordinate 34,541 downwards.
AAATTGGTTGTAGCGTTTGCGAGATATCGCCAAATTGTACGATTTGGCCAAAAAGTGCCGCTTCTAGTAGAGCCAAATTGACGATTTGCCGTTTAAGGCCTTATTATGCTTATTTTGCCAAAAGGAGACGATTTGAACAAAATTGGTTGTAGCGTTTGCGAGATATCGCCAAATTGTACGATTTGGCCAAAAAGTGCCGCTTCTATTAGAGCCAAATTGACGATTTGCCGTTTAAGGCCTTATTATGCTTATTTTGCCAAAAGGAGACGATTTGAACAAAATTGGTTGTAGCGTTTGCGAGATATCGCCAAATTGTACCATTTGGCCAAAAAGTGCCGCTTCTATTAGAGCCAAATTGACGATTTGCCGTTTAAGGCCTTATTATGCTTATTTTGCCAAAAGGAGACGATTTGAACAAAATTGGTTGTAGCGTTTGCGAGATATCGCCAAATTGTACAATTTGGCCAAAAAGTGCCGCTTCTATTAGAGCCAAATTGACGATTTGCCGTTTAAGGCCTTATTATGCTTATTTTGCCAAAAGGAGACGATTTGAACAAAATTGGTTGTAGCGTTTGCGAGATATCGCCAAATCATAAGATTTGGCCAAAAAGTGCTGCTTCTATTAGAGCCAAATTGACGATTTGCCGTTTAAGGCCTTATTATGCTTATTTTGCCAAAAGGAGACGATTTGAACAAAATTGGTTGTAGCGTTTGCGAGATATCGCCAAATTGTGCGATTTGGCCAGAAAGTGCCGCTTCAATTAGAGCCAAATTGACGATTTGCCGTTTAAGGCCTTATTATGCTTATTTTGCCAAAAGGAGACGATTTGAACAAAATTGGTTGTAGCGTTTGCGAGATATCGCCAAATTGTACAATTTGGCCAAAAAGTGCCGCTTCTATTAGAGCCAAATTGACGATTTGCCGTTTAAGGCCTTATTATGCTTATTTTGCCAAAAGGAGACGATTTGAACAAAATTGGTTGTAGCGTTTGCGAGATATCGCCAAATTGTACAATTTGGCCAAAAAGTGCCGCTTCTATTAGAGCCAAATTGACGATTTGCCGTTTAAGGCCTTATTATGCTTATTTTGCCAAAAGGAGACGATTTGAACAAAATTGGTTGTAGCGTTTGCGAGATATCGCCAAATTGTACAATTTGGCCAAAAAGTGCCGCTTCTATTAGAGCCAAATTGACGATTTGCCGTTTAAGGCCTTATTATGCTTATTTTGCCAAAAGGAGACGATTTGAACAATATTGGTTGTAGCGTTTGCGAGATATCGCCAAATCATAAGATTTGGCCAAAAAGTGCTGCTTCTATTAGAGCCAAATTGACGATTTGCCGTTTAAGGCCTTATTATGCTTATTTTGCCAAAAGGAGACGATTTGAACAAAATTGGTTGTAGCGTTTGCGAGATAACGCCAAATCGTAAGATTTGGACAAAAAGTGCCGCTTCTATTAGAGCCAAATTGACGATTTGCCGTTTAAGGCCTTATTATGCTTATTTTGCCAAAAGGAGACGATTTGAACAAAATTGGTTGTAGCGTTTGCGAGATAACGCCAAATCGTAAGATTTGGACAAAAAGTGCCGCTTCTATTAGAGCCAAATTGACGATTTGCCGTTTAAGGCCTTATTATGCTTATTTTGCCAAAAGGAGACGATTTGAACAAAATTGGTTGTAGCGTTTGCGAGATATCACCAAATTGTACAATTTGGCCAAAAAGTGCCGCTTCTATTAGAGCCAAATTGACGATTTGCCGTTTAAGGCCTTATTATGCTTATTTTGCCAAAAGGAGACGATTTGAACAAAATTGGTTGTAGCGTTTGCGAGATATCGCCAAATTGTACGATTTGGCCAAAAAGTGCCGCTTCTAGTAGAGCCAAATTGACGATTTGCCGTTTAAGGCCTTATTATGCTTATTTTGCCAAAAGGAGACGATTTGAACAAAATTGGTTGTAGCGTTTGCGAGATATCGCCAAATTGTACGATTTGGCCAAAAAGTGCCGCTTCTATTAGAGCCAAATTGACGATTTGCCGTTTAAGGCCTTATTATGCTTATTTTGCCAAAAGGAGACGATTTGAACAAAATTGGTTGTAGCGTTTGCGAGATATCGCCAAATTGTACCATTTGGCCAAAAAGTGCCGCTTCTATTAGAGCCAAATTGACGATTTGCCGTTTAAGGCCTTATTATGCTTATTTTGCCAAAAGGAGACGATTTGAACAAAATTGGTTGTAGCGTTTGCGAGATATCGCCAAATTGTACAATTTGGCCAAAAAGTGCCGCTTCTATTAGAGCCAAATTGACGATTTGCCGTTTAAGGCCTTATTATGCTTATTTTGCCAAAAGGAGACGATTTGAACAAAATTGGTTGTAGCGTTTGCGAGATATCGCCAAATCATAAGATTTGGCCAAAAAGTGCTGCTTCTATTAGAGCCAAATTGACGATTTGCCGTTTAAGGCCTTATTATGCTTATTTTGCCAAAAGGAGACGATTTGAACAAAATTGGTTGTAGCGTTTGCGAGATATCGCCAAATTGTGCGATTTGGCCAGAAAGTGCCGCTTCAATTAGAGCCAAATTGACGATTTGCCGTTTAAGGCCTTATTATGCTTATTTTGCCAAAAGGAGACGATTTGAACAAAATTGGTTGTAGCGTTTGCGAGATATCGCCAAATTGTACAATTTGGCCAAAAAGTGCCGCTTCTATTAGAGCCAAATTGACGATTTGCCGTTTAAGGCCTTATTATGCTTATTTTGCCAAAAGGAGACGATTTGAACAAAATTGGTTGTAGCGTTTGCGAGATATCGCCAAATTGTACAATTTGGCCAAAAAGTGCCGCTTCTATTAGAGCCAAATTGACGATTTGCCGTTTAAGGCCTTATTATGCTTATTTTGCCAAAAGGAGACGATTTGAACAAAATTGGTTGTAGCGTTTGCGAGATATCGCCAAATTGTACAATTTGGCCAAAAAGTGCCGCTTCTATTAGAGCCAAATTGACGATTTGCCGTTTAAGGCCTTATTATGCTTATTTTGCCAAAAGGAGACGATTTGAACAAAATTGGTTGTAGCGTTTGCGAGATATCGCCAAATTGTGCGATTTGGACAAAAAGTGCCGCTTCTATTAGAGCCAAATTGACGATTTGCCGTTTAAGGCCTTATTATGCTTATTTTGCCAAAAGGAGACGATTTGAACAAAATTGGTTGTAGCGTTTGCGAGATAACGCCAAATCGTAAGATTTGGACAAAAAGTGCCGCTTCTATTAGAGCCAAATTGACGATTTGCCGTTTAAGGCCTTATTATGCTTATTTTGCCAAAAGGAGACGATTTGAACAAAATTGGTTGTAGCGTTTGCGAGATATCGCCAAATTGTACGATTGGCCAAAAAGTGCCGCTTCTAGTAGAGCCAAATTGACGATTTGCCGTTTAAGGCCTTATTATGCTTATTTTGCCAAAAGGAGACGATTTGAACAAAATTGGTTGTAGCGTTTGCGAGATATCGCCAAATTGTACGATTTGGCCAAAAAGTGCCGCTTCTAGTAGAGCCAAATTGACGATTTGCCGTTTAAGGCCTTATTATGCTTATTTTGCCAAAAGGAGACGATTTGAACAAAATTGGTTGTAGCGTTTGCGAGATATCGCCAAATTGTACAATTTGGCCAAAAAGTGCCGCTTCTATTAGAGCCAAATTGACGATTTGCCGTTTAAGGCCTTATTATGCTTATTTTGCCAAAAGGAGACGATTTGAACAAAATTGGTTGTAGCGTTTGCGAGATATCGCCAAATCATAAGATTTGGCCAAAAAGTGCTGCTTCTATTAGAGCCAAATTGACGATTTGCCGTTTAAGGCCTTATTATGCTTATTTTGCCAAAAGGAGACGATTTGAACAAAATTGGTTGTAGCGTTTGCGAGATAACGCCAAATCGTAAGATTTGGACAAAAAGTGCCGCTTCTATTAGAGCCAAATTGACGATTTGCCGTTTAAGGCCTTATTATGCTTATTTTGCCAAAAGGAGACGATTTGAACAAAATTGGTTGTAGCGTTTGCGAGATAACGCCAAATCGTAAGATTTGGACAAAAAGTGCCGCTTCTATTAGAGCCAAATTGACGATTTGCCGTTTAAGGCCTTATTATGCTTATTTTGCCAAAAGGAGACGATTTGAACAAAATTGGTTGTAGCGTTGGCGAAATATCGCCAAATCGTGGTTTTCGGGCATTTTCCTACGAAACTCTCCGATTTCACGGATTTGACTATTTTTAAGCTCAGTATTGTTAAGAATGACGGAAATAGCACGAAACCATACGATTTACACTTTTTGGTCAAAAAGTGCCGCTTCTATTAGAGCCAAATTGACGATTTGCCGTTTAAGGCCTTATTATGCTTATTTTGCCAAAAGGAGACGATTTGAACAAAATTGGTTGTAGCGTTTGCGAGATAACGCCAAATCGTAAGATTTGGACAAAAAGTGCCGCTTCTATTAGAGCCAAATTGACGATTTGCCGTTTAAGGCCTTATTATGCTTATTTTGCCAAAAGGAGACGATTTGAACATAATTGGTTGTAGCGTTTGCGAGATATCGCCAAATTGTGCGATTTGGCCAAAAAGTGCCGCTTCTATTAGAGCCAAATTGACGATTTGCCGTTTAAGGCCTTATTATGCTTATTTTGCCAAAAGGAGACGATTTGAACAAAATTGGTTGTAGCGTTTGCGAGATATCGCCAAATTGTGCGATTTGGACAAAAAGTGCCGCTTCTATTAGAGCCAAATTGACGATTTGCCGTTTAAGGCCTTATTATGCTTATTTTGCCAAAAGGAGACGATTTGAACAAAATTGGTTGTAGCGTTTGCGAGATAACGCCAAATCGTAAGATTTGGACAAAAAGTGCCGCTTCTATTAGAGCCAAATTGACGATTTGCCGTTTAAGGCCTTATTATGCTTATTTTGCCAAAAGGAGACGATTTGAACAAAATTGGTTGTAGCGTTTGCGAGATATCGCCAAATTGTACGATTTGGCCAAAAAGTGCCGCTTCTAGTAGAGCCAAATTGACGATTTGCCGTTTAAGGCCTTATTATGCTTATTTTGCCAAAAGGAGACGATTTGAACAAAATTGGTTGTAGCGTTTGCGAGATATCGCCAAATTGTACGATTTGGCCAAAAAGTGCCGCTTCTATTAGAGCCAAATTGACGATTTGCCGTTTAAGGCCTTATTATGCTTATTTTGCCAAAAGGAGACGATTTGAACAAAATTGGTTGTAGCGTTTGCGAGATATCGCCAAATTGTACAATTTGGCCAAAAAGTGCCGCTTCTATTAGAGCCAAATTGACGATTTGCCGTTTAAGGCCTTATTATGCTTATTTTGCCAAAAGGAGACGATTTGAACAAAATTGGTTGTAGCGTTTGCGAGATATCGCCAAATCATAAGATTTGGCCAAAAAGTGCTGCTTCTATTAGAGCCAAATTGACGATTTGCCGTTTAAGGCCTTATTATGCTTATTTTGCCAAAAGGAGACGATTTGAACAAAATTGGTTGTAGCGTTTGCGAGATAACGCCAAATCGTAAGATTTGGACAAAAAGTGCCGCTTCTATTAGAGCCAAATTGACGATTTGCCGTTTAAGGCCTTATTATGCTTATTTTGCCAAAAGGAGACGATTTGAACAAAATTGGTTGTAGCGTTTGCGAGATAACGCCAAATCGTAAGATTTGGACAAAAAGTGCCGCTTCTATTAGAGCCAAATTGACGATTTGCCGTTTAAGGCCTTATTATGCTTATTTTGCCAAAAGGAGACGATTTGAACAAAATTGGTTGTAGCGTTGGCGAAATATCGCCAAATCGTGGTTTTCGGGCATTTTCCTACGAAACTCTCCGATTTCACGGATTTGACTATTTTTAAGCTCAGTATTGTTAAGAATGACGGAAATAGCACGAAACCATACGATTTACACTTTTTGGTCAAAAAGTGCCGCTTCTATTAGAGCCAAATTGACGATTTGCCGTTTAAGGCCTTATTATGCTTATTTTGCCAAAAGGAGACGATTTGATCAAAATTGGGTGTAGCGTTTGCGAGATAACGCCAAATCGTAAGATTTGGACCAAAAGTGCCGCTTCTATTAGAGCCAAATTGACGATTTGCCGTTTAAGGCCTTATTATGCTTATTTTGCCAAAAGGAGACGATTTGAACATAATTGGTTGTAGCGTTTGCGAGATATCGCCAAATTGTGCGATTTGGCCAAAAAGTGCCGCTTCAATTAGAGCCAAATTGACGATTTGCCGTTTAAGGCCTTATTATGCTTATTTTGCCAAAAGGAGACGATTTGAACATAATTGGTTGTAGCGTTTGCGAGATATCGCCAAATTGTGCGATTTGGCCAAAAAGTGCCGCTTCAATTAGAGCCAAATTGACGATTTGCCGTTTAAGGCCTTATTATGCTTATTTTGCCAAAAGGAGACGATTTGAACATAATTGGTTGTAGCGTTTGCGAGATATCGCCAAATTGTGCGATTTGGCCAAAAAGTGCCGCTTCTATTAGAGCCAAATTGACGATTTGCCGTTTAAGGCCTTATTATGCTTATTTTGCCAAAAGGAGACGATTTGAACAAAATTGGTTGTAGCGTTTGCGAGATATCGCCAAATTGTGCGATTTGGACAAAAAGTGCCGCTTCTATTAGAGCCAAATTGACGATTTGCCGTTTAAGGCCTTATTATGCTTATTTTGCCAAAAGGAGACGATTTGAACAAAATTGGTTGTAGCGTTTGCGAGATAACGCCAAATCGTAAGATTTGGACAAAAAGAGCCGCTTCTATTAGAGCCAAATTGACGATTTGCCGTTTAAGGCCTTATTATGCTTATTTTGCCAAAAGGAGACGATTTGAACATAATTGGTTGTAGCGTTTGCGAGATATCGCCAAATTGTGCGATTTGGCCAAAAAGTGCCGCTTCTATTAGAGCCAAATTGACGATTTGCCGTTTAAGGCCTTATTATGCTTATTTTGCCAAAAGGAGACGATTTGAACAAAATTGGTTGTAGCGTTTGCGAGATATCGCCAAATTGTGCGATTTGGACAAAAAGTGCCGCTTCTATTAGAGCCAAATTGACGATTTGCCGTTTAAGGCCTTATTATGCTTATTTTGCCAAAAGGAGACGATTTGAACAAAATTGGTTGTAGCGTTTGCGAGATAACGCCAAATCGTAAGATTTGGACAAAAAGTGCCGCTTCTATTAGAGCCAAATTGACGATTTGCCGTTTAAGGCCTTATTATGCTTATTTTGCCAAAAGGAGACGAATTGAACAAAATTGGTTGTAGCGTTGGCGAAATATCGCCAAATCGTGGTTTTCGGGCATTTTCCTACGAAACTCTCCGATTTCACGGATTTGACTATTTTTAAGCTCAGTATTGTTAAGAATGACGGAAATAGCACGAAACCATACGATTTACACTTTTTGGTCAAAAAGTGCCGCTTCTATTAGAGCCAAATTGACGATTTGCCGTTTAAGGCCTTATTATGCTTATTTTGCCAAAAGGAGACGATTTGAACAAAATTGGTTGTAGCGTTTGCGAGATAACGCCAAATCGTAAGATTTGGACAAAAAGTGCCGCTTCTATTAGAGCCAAATTGACGATTTGCCGTTTAAGGCCTTATTATGCTTATTTTGCCAAAAGGAGACGATTTGAACAAAATTGGTTGTAGCGTTTGCGAGATATCGCCAAATTGTGCGATTTGGCCAAAAAGTGCCGCTTCTATTAGAGCCAAATTGACGATTTGCCGTTTAAGGCCTTATTATGCTTATTTTGCCAAAAGGAGACGATTTGAACAAAATTGGTTGTAGCGTTGGCGAAATATCGCCAAATCGTGGTTTTCGGGCAATTACCATCCACGGATTCCACGAACCACCGCGGGAAGCGCACGGCCAGGATGCAATAGCGCTGACTATGAACTTTATTTTATATAAAAGGAGTAGATTTAAGTTAACTAGCATTCTTTGGGTAATTGTCGTGATTGAAGCTCGTAACTGATAGTGTAACGTAATTTTTGCCTTTATTTGAACTTGTAATAATTTTAAAATAAATAAATCAATTTTTTTTATTGCTCCCAACGAGTAAAGAAATATAAGTGGCGCAGTCGTAACGGATAAGTTTTCGGGCTTATTAACGAATCGACGTTAATGAACTAACCGCGAACTACCGAACCAGTGAAGAAGAAAGAAATTAGAAAAAGAAACTTGGACCAGTGGACCAGATCCAGATCCAATCAAGGCAAAGAAAGCAACCATATGTTCCTGAGAGGCATCATCCTGATACTGTAAGTACAATCGATGTCAAGTGTAGATCAGTTACTTAATCAGTTAGAAACCCTGACCATAGTAGAAACTTCAACTGACTCTAATCCCGACAATTCCAAAGTCTCACGTACCATAAAATCTAACACGAGTGTGCGTTCAGTCATGGCCGATTTCAAACCCGAATACTTGAAGTGCATCCCTGAATTTGACGGTAACCCTAATGATTTAGGAAGATATCTATCGATATGTGATTCAGTCATTGACTCATTTTACTTGGCCCAGCAACCAAATCACTTTCAAAATGTGTATCTTTTAAATTGCATAATTGGTAAACTAACGGGTAATGCAAAATTAGTGTTGGGAACCCAGAAGGTATCGAACTGGGCAGAATTAAAAAATATTTTAAGCAGGCACTTTGCCGACCAGAGAGACGAGGCATGTTTAAACAGGGATTTGGTTATGCTCCGCCAACTTAATTCCGAATCGCCGAGTCAATTTTATGACAGGATTTTGCATATTTTAAATCTACTTTGCTCTTACGTCAGTGCGCATGAATTAACTGAAGCTGGGAAAAATCTTAAAAGGGATTTATACAACGAATTAGCCTTGAAGACATTTCTTTCAGGACTTAAAGAACCCTTAGGCACCACAATTAGGTGTATGCGACCCCCAAATCTCCCTACGGCTTTACAGTTCGTAATCGAAGAGGATAATATCCACTATTTTCAGACCCATACAAGACCCCAATATCCTAGAGGACAAAATAGCCAAACCTCTAGGAGACCTCAAAATAATAATTTTAATTCCAATGCAAATAATTTTTCCAATTTCCAACAGCAAACTTTTTCTAGACCAAACAATTTTTCATTCCCGCAACAGTCACCATTCAGGCCCACTAGCTTTCAAAGCCAACAATCACCCCCATTCAGAGCTAACAATTTCGCCAATGCTCAAAATTCTACGCAAAGACCATCCACAAACGTATTTAGACCCAACCAAAATAGGCCATTACCAAAGCCTACCCCTATGAGCGTGTCAACCCGTAATACATCTAAAAATTTTCGACCCCAATCAAATTTTCAACAGAGGCCATTTAACTCGAATCGCAATCCAAACTTTGTAGTCGAAGAATTATATCACACAACGGAAGAATGTGAAAACGACACCGACATTAGAGCGACGAACCGCACACGCCGTTGTAACATGACACTTCCGTGCGAATGTTCGCCGCATAGTTCTCGCAGCTTCGAGAATGCAGCGTCAGCACATTCTTGCACGGAGGATGTGGACGGAAATTTTTCATGCAACAAGCCTCGACGGCGACGGAAAATAACACCGGAAATTATTCATTTAAATAATTTAGCATCTAGTGAATTATCTTATATAATATTCCCGGAATATGATTTAAAATTTTTGATAGATAGTGGTTCAACTAGATCATTTATCAACCCAGAGTTGGCAAATAAATATTTTCAGAATTTCATTAAACCAGAACCATTTATCGTATCGACAGTATTTCAGCAATCAGCCCATAAGTACAGTACTAATGTACCGGCATCAAAAATTTTCAATCTACCGGAAGAATCACTTATGAAATTTTATCTCTTCAAGTTCCATCACATCTTTGATGGGCTGATCGGGATAGATAATTTGAAATTATTACAGGCAAAATTGGATTACGATAAGGGATACTTAATTACCCCTTATGCACACATACCCTTAAAGTATTATAAAGTAAAACCACAAACTAATTTTGTTACTGTAAGTCCGCGTACCGAACAAGTTGTAAGGATAAGAAGGAATATTAAAAAAGGTGAAATAATGATCCCTTATACTAAGATAGGTAACTGCGAGATACCAAATTCGATATCCGTAGCTAGAAATGGTGAAGCGATCACCACAATATTGAATAATACGTGTGAACCGATTAGTTTAGATATTTCCGAACCAATCGCGGTTGAAGAATTTAGTAATCTAACAGAAACTAGTATAAATCACATAGAAAGTAATAACAAATTAACGGATTTGCCCGTTTCATCTCTAATCAGAATAGAACATAAGAACCGAGAAGAAAAAGGGAAAATAATTGAATTATGCAACGAATTTTCTGATATTTTTTATAAGAAAGGCAAACTAAATATGAACGCTGACGCCTTAAGTCAAATCGAGATACACGTGAATGAAACAGATGATATCAGCAACCTTGAACAATACATGGAAGAATTCAACGAATCATTAAAAGCAAGAAAATTCGAAGAATCCACGAGTCGAACACAACCAGAGGAAATGGATATAGATCAGGTTTCAGTTATAGCTCAACCAGACACGGAACGTGACAATAACGAAATACCAGAGATGATGAACGCCGGAAATGCTGACGATGGAAATACCGTACATTCCAACAACGAACAACATCCCGTCGTGGGAATACCAATGCAAGAGACAGCGGTAAATTACGGCGCCCATCAAGTTATAATATCACGTGTTTATCACTCGCCAGCTAAAACAAAACAAATAACATTATTTGGAAAAAAGAAAAGGTTTTTGCTACAGTTATCTGAGAACAATTTGGAGTACGATGTAATGAAATTTATTAAGGAATATGTGGACCCACAAAAATTATACTCTCTGTACTTTGAAGATCCAAATCTATACCCCGAGTTCAGTAAGATAATAACGAAAAATTTCAAACACCCCTCACTGAGATTTAAACGCTGCAAGATCAAATTAACCGAAGTAATAGACGAAACAGAAGTGCAAGAAACAATCGAAACGAAAGAATTAACGGACAACCCTGGTATAATCCCAATAAAGATAGGGAAAGCTTCAGTTATTCATCACGTACATAACTTGATTCACTACTACGATATGCAACCAATAGTGAACCAGGTAAAACGACTTCACTTACAAACCACTCATCTCCTAACTTACACTAACGTATCGGAACCCTTTGAAAAGTATACCATTAAAATCCGAAACTCTCTTGAAATGCTAAAATTCCTAAAGGAAAAAGTTGAGAGACGATTAAACGAAATTATTCCACCCCAAAACTTTAGACAAAAACGAGGATTAGTAAATCTATTAGGAACAGCATTTAAACTAATCTCGGGAAATTTAGATTCAGCCGACGGAGATCGATACAACAACCTAATAAAAAACTTAGAGACCAACCAACAAATACTCCAGACAAAAGTAACGAATCAAGGGACACTATCGAAATCAGTTATTGAGCGATTTAATCAAACTCTACAGCAACTCTATAAAAATGACAAAATGATCGAGGAAAAAATTAATCAAATACGTCCTTATTTGAACGAGATAAATTCAGGGAGGAACTTTATGTTATTTGTGGAACTTAATAATGATTTTATTAACATGTACGAAGTAGTTGATTCGATTTTGCAAGACATCGAAAATTCAATGGTATTTTCTCAATTGGGAGTCCTACATCCAACCATTATTACGAATCAAGAACTTTATACCGAATTACAATTGTTACAAAACCAGTTGGATGAAGGTCAATTACCTCTACAGGCCATACAAAGTAACATACCAATAATAGCCAAAACCATTAAACCAGAAAGTTTCATATCGCAACTACGAATCATTCATATATTACATGTTCCCATCGCACATAACCGATCCTTTGACCTTTTCCATCTATATGCAGTCCCAATCCAACATCAAGGTCAGTTTAAGTTTATAATGTCTCGAAATAAGTATCTGATCACGGACAGATTGTACTACATGTACACCAGGGAAAACTGTCAAAAACTAATGCCAGAAAGATACCTTTGTCCAAATTCTCGATTAGAAGAAATAGGAAGCAACTCGCCTTGCGAGGTCCAGATACTTCAGAGAGATGGAGAGACTTCAAATTGCCACCAAATAGAGGCCAAAGTCACTGAACCAATCCTCAATCGGCTAGACGAGACACATAAGTGGGTAATGGTATTGCCAAAAAGGGAAGCCGTTCAAATGTTTTGCCCCAATTCGCTAAACGAAAAGCGCAACTTAATGGGTACTTTCATATGCCGAATCCCTCCAGGATGCCGGATCACAGTGAAAAAAGTTATTGCCGAAAATATCGAAAAGGTTACGAAAATCACCCCCGAGCCAATACTATTTCCGGACTTAGCCGAAAAGGAGCAGCAACTGCCATACCTAAACTTAAGCCTGCATCTGCCTGACTTGAAGTTAGACGACCTCCACGAATTAGAAGAAAAGATCGCCATGGACAGCCCGCTTTCACCAATCACCTACACGGAACTTGTCTCCTACCCCAGCATGTGGACCATCTTACTATACGCCCTTGCAGCCCTCTGTTGCCTATCAACCCTTTGGAAATGGAGACAGAGCAGAATAAGGAGAAACCAAGATCCACCCACCAAAACCACAAGGGAAGACGTGCAACTTCCATGATGCCATTGAAGTTCACTCTTAGGGGGGAGGAATTACCATCCACGGATTCCACGAACCACCGCGGGAAGCGCACGGCCAGGATGCAATACTGCTGACTATGAACTTTATTTTATATAAAAGGAGTAGATTTAAGTTAATTAGAATTCTTTGTGTAATTGTCGTGATTAAAGCTCGTAACTGATAGTTTAACGTAATTTTTGCCTTTATTTGAACTTGTAATAATTTTAAAATAAATAAATCATTTTTTTATTGCTCCCAACGAGTAAAGAAATATAAGTAGCATAATAAGGCCTTAAACGGCAAATCGTCAATTTGGCTCTAATAGAAGCGGCACTTTTTGGGCAAATCTTATGATTTGGCGATATCTCGCAAACGCTACAACCAATTTTGTTCAAATCGTCTCCTTTTGGCAAAATAAGCATAATAAGGCCTTAAACGGCAAATCGTCAATTTGGCTCTAATAGCAGCGGCACTTTTTGGGCAAATCTTATGATTTGGCGATATCTCGCAAACGCTACAACCAATTTTGTTCAAATCGTCTCCTTTTGGCAAAATAAGCATAATAAGGCCTTAAACGGCAAATCGTCAATTTGGCTCTAATAGAAGCGGCACTTTTTGGCCAAATTGTAAAATTTGACGATATCTCGCAAACGCTACATCCAATTTTGTTCAAATCGTCTCCTTTTGGCAAAATAAGCATAATAAGGCCTTAAAGGGCAAATCGTCAATTTGGCTCTAATAGAAGCGGCACTTTTTGGGCAAATCTTATGATTTGGCGATATCTCGCAAACGCTACAACCAATTTTGTTCAAATCGTCTCCTTTTGGCAAAATAAGCATAATAAGGCCTTAAACGGCAAATCGTCAATTTGGCTCTAATAGAAGCGGCACTTTTTGGCCAAATTGTACAATTTGACGATATCTCGCAAACGCTACAACCAATTTTGTTCAAATCGTCTCCTTTTGGCAAAATAAGCATAATAAGGCATTAAACGGCAAATCGTCAATTTGGCTCTAATAGAAGCGGCAATTTTTGGCCAAATCTTATGATTTGGCGATATCTCGCAAACGCTACAACCAATTTTGTTCAAATCGTCTCCTTTTGGCAAAATAAGCATAATACGGCCTTAAACGGCAAATCGTCAACTTGGCTCTACTAGAAGCGGCACTTTTTGGCCAAATCGTACAATTTGGCGATATCTCGCAAACGCTACAACCAATTTTGTTCAAATCGTCTCCTTTTGGCAAAATAAGCATAATAAGGCCTTAAACGGCAAATCGTCAATTTGGCTCTAATAGAAGCGGCACTTTTTGGCCAAATTGTACAATTTGGCGATATCTCGCAAACGCTACATCCAATTTTGTTCAAATCGTCTTCTTTTGGCAAAATAAGCATAATAAGGCCTTAAACGGCAAATCGTCAATTTGGCTCTACTAGAAGCGGCACTTTTTGGCCAAATCTTATGATTTGGCGATATGTCGCAAACGCTACAACCAATTTTGTTCAAATCGTCTCCTTTTGGCAAAATAAGCATAATAAGGCCTTAAACGGCAAATCGTCAATTTGGCTCTAATAGAAGCGGCACTTTTTGGCCAAATTGTACAATTTGGCGATATCTCGCAAACGCTACATCCAATTTTGTTCAAATCGTCTCCTTTTGGCAAAATAAGCATAATAAGGCCTTAAACGGCAAATCGTCAATTTGGATCTAATAGAAGCGGCACTTTTTGGCCAAATTTTATGATTTGGCGATATCTCGCAAACGCTACAACCAATTTTGTTCAAATCGTCTCCTTTTGGCAAAATAAGCATAATAAGGCCTTAAACAGCAAATCGTCAATTTGGCTCTAATAGAAGCGGCACTTTTTGGCCAAATCTTATGATTTGGCGATATCTCGCAAACGCTACAACCAATTTTGTTCAAATCGTCTCCTTTTGGCAAAATAAGCATAATAAGGCCTTAAACGGCAAATCGTCAATTTGGCTCTAATAGAAGCGGCACTTTTTGGCCAAATTGTACAATTTGACGATATCTCGCAAACGCTACATCCAATTTTGTTCAAATCGTCTCCTTTTGGCAAAATAAGCATAATAAGGCCTTAAAGGGCAAATCGTCAATTTGGCTCTAATAGAAGCGGCACTTTTTGGGCAAATCTTATGATTTGGCGATATCTCGCAAACGCTACAACCAATTTTGTTCAAATCGTCTCCTTTTGGCAAAATAAGCATAATAAGGCCTTAAACGGCAAATCGTCAACTTGGCTCTACTAGAAGCGGCACTTTTTGGCCAAATCGTACAATTTGGCGATATCTCGCAAACGCTACAACCAATTTTGTTCAAATCGTCTCCTTTTGGCAAAATAAGCATAATAAGGCCTTAAACGGCAAATCGTCAATTTGGCTCTAATAGAAGCGGCACTTTTTGGCCAAATTGTACAATTTGGCGATATCTCGCAAACGCTACATCCAATTTTGTTCAAATCGTCTCCTTTTGGCAAAATAAGCATAATAAGGCCTTAAACGGCAAATCGTCAATTTGGCTCTACTAGAAGCGGCACTTTTTGGCCAAATCTTATGATTTGGCGATATGTCGCAAACGCTACAACCAATTTTGTTCAAATCGTCTCCTTTTGGCAAAATAAGCATAATAAGGCCTTAAACGGCAAATCGTCAATTTGGCTCTAATAGAAGCGGCACTTTTTGGCCAAATTGTACAATTTGGCGATATCTCGCAAACGCTACATCCAATTTTGTTCAAATCGTCTCCTTTTGGCAAAATAAGCATAATAAGGCCTTAAACGGCAAATCGTCAATTTGGCTCTAATAGAAGCGGCACTTTTTGGCCAAATTTTATGATTTGGCGATATCTCGCAAACGCTACAACCAATTTTGTTCAAATCGTCTCCTTTTGGCAAAATAAGCATAATAAGGCCTTAAACGGCAAATCGTCAATTTGGCTCTAATAGAAGCGGCACTTTTTGGGCAAATCTTATGATTTGGCGATATCTCGCAAACGCTACAACCAATTTTGTTCAAATCGTCTCCTTTTGGCAAAATAAGCATAATAAGGCCTTAAACGGCAAATCGTCAATTTGGCTCTAATAGAAGCGGCACTTTTTGGCCAAATCTTATGATTTGGCGATATCTCGCAAACGCTACAACCAATTTTGTTCAAATCGTCTCCTTTTGGCAAAATAAGCATAATAAGGCCTTAAACGGCAAATCGTCAATTTGGCTCTAATAGAAGCGGCACTTTTTGGCCAAATTGTACAATTTGACGATATCTCGCAAACGCTACATCCAATTTTGTTCAAATCGTCTCCTTTTGGCAAAATAAGCATAATAAGGCCTTAAACGGCAAATCGTCAATTTGGCTCTAATAGAAGCGGCACTTTTTGGGCAAATCTTATGATTTGGCGATATCTCGCAAACGCTACAACCAATTTTGTTCAAATCGTCTCCTTTTGGCAAAATAAGCATAATAAGGCCTTAAACGGCAAATCGTCAATTTGGCTCTAATAGAAGCGGCACTTTTTGGCCAAATCTTATGATTTGGCGATATCTCGCAAACGCTACAACCAATTTTGTTCAAATCGTCTCCTTTTGGCAAAATAAGCATAATAAGGCCTTAAACGGCAAATCGTCAATTTGGCTCTAATAGAAGCGGCACTTTTTGGCCAAATTGTACAATTTGGCGATATCTCGCAAACGCTACATCCAATTTTGTTCAAATCGTCTCCTTTTGGCAAAATAAGCATAATAAGGCCTTAAACGGCAAATCGTCAATTTGGCTCTACTAGAAGCGGCACTTTTTGGCCAAATCGTACAATTTGGCGATATCTCGCAAACGCTACAACCAATTTTGTTCAAATCGTCTCCTTTTGGCAAAATAAGCATAATAAGGCATTAAACGGCAAATCGTCAATTTGGCTCTAATAGAAGCGGCAATTTTTGGCCAAATCTTATGATTTGGCGATATCTCGCAAACGCTACAACCAATTTTGTTCAAATCGTCTCCTTTTGGCAAAATAAGCATAATAAGGCCTTAAACGGCAAATCGTCAATTTGGCTCTACTAGAAGCGGCACTTTTTGGCCAAATCGTACAATTTGGCGATATCTCGCAAACGCTACAACCAATTTTGTTCAAATCGTCTCCTTTTGGCAAAATAAGCATAATAAGGCCTTAAACGGCAAATCGTCAATTTGGCTTTAATAGAAGCGGCACTTTTTGGCCAAATTGTACAATTTGGCGATATCTCGCAAACGCTACAACCAATTTTGTTCAAATCGTCTCCTTTTGGCAAAATAAGCATAATAAGGCCTTAAACGGCAAATCGTCAATTTGGCTCTAATAGAAGCGGCACTTTTTGGGCAAATCTTATGATTTGGCGATATCTCGCAAACGCTACAACCAATTTTGTTCAAATCGTCTCCTTTTGGCAAAATAAGCATAATAAGGCCTTAAACGGCAAATCGTCAATTTGGCTCTAATAGAAGCGGCACTTTTTGGCCAAATCTTATGATTTGGCGATATCTCGCAAACGCTACAACCAATTTTGTTCAAATCGTCTCCTTTTGGCAAAATAAGCATAATAAGGCCTTAAACGGCAAATCGTCAATTTGGCTCTAATAGAAGCGGCACTTTTTGGCCAAATTGTACAATTTGGCGATATCTCGCAAACGCTACAACCAATTTTGTTCAAATCGTCTCCTTTTGGCAAAATAAGCATAATAAGGCCTTAAACGGCAAATCGTCAATTTGGCTCTAATAGAAGCGGCACTTTTTGGCCAAATTGTACAATTTGGCGATATCTCGCAAACGCTACAACCAATTTTGTTCAAATCGTCTCCTTTTGGCAAAATAAGCATAATAAGGCCTTAAACGGCAAATCGTCAATTTGGCTCTAATAGAAGCGGCACTTTTTGGCCAAATCTTATGATTTGGCGATATCTCGCAAACGCTACAACCAATTTTGTTCAAATCGTCTCCTTTTGGCAAAATAAGCATAATAAGGCCTTAAACGGCAAATCGTCAATTTGGCTCTAATAGAAGCGGCACTTTGTGGGCAAATCTTATGATTTGGCGATATCTCGCAAACGCTACAACCAATTTTGTTCAAATCGTCTCCTTTTGGCAAAATAAGCATAATAAGGCCTTAAACGGCAAATCGTCAATTTGGCTCTAATAGAAGCGGCACTTTTTGGCCAAATTGTACAATTTGGCGATATCTCGCAAACGCTACAACCAATTTTGTTCAAATCGTCTCCTTTTGGCAAAATAAGCATAATAAGGCCTTAAACGGCAAATCGTCAATTTGGCTCTAATAGAAGCGGCACTTTTTAGCCAAATCTTATGATTTGGCGATATCTCGCAAACGCTACAACCAATTTTGTTCAAATCGTCTCCTTTTGGCAAAATAAGCATAATAAGGCCTTAAACGGCAAATCGTCAATTTGGCTCTAATAGAAGCGGCACTTTTTGGCCAAATTGTACAATTTGGCGATATCTCGCAAACGCTACAACCAATTTTGTTCAAATCGTCTCCTTTTGGCAAAATAAGCATAATAAGGCCTTAAACGGCAAATCGTCAATTTGGCTCTAATAGAAGCGGCACTTTTTGGCCAAATTGTACAATTTGGCGATATCTCGCAAACGCTAAAACCAATTTTGTTCAAATCGTCTCCTTTTGGCAAAATAAGCATAATAAGGCCTTAAACGGCAAATCGTCAATTTGGCTCTAATAGAAGCGGCACTTTTTGGCCAAATTGTACAATTTGGCGATATCTCGCAAACGCTACAACCAATTTTCTTCAAATCGTCTCCTTTTGGCAAAATAAGCATAATAAGGCCTTAAACGGCAAATCGTCAATTTGGCTCTAATAGAAGCGGCACTTTTTGGCCAAATTGTACAATTTGGCGATATCTCGCAAACGCTACAACCAATTTTCTTCAAATCGTCTCCTTTTGGCAAAATAAGCATAATAAGGCCTTAAACGGCAAATCGTCAATTTGGCTCTAATAGAAGCGGCACTTTTTGGCCAAATCGTACAATTTGGCGATATCTCGCAAACGCTACAACCAATTTTGTTCAAATCGTCTCCTTTTGGCAAAATAAGCATAATAAGGCCTTAAACGGCAAATCGTCAATTTGGCTCTAATAGAAGCGGCACTTTTTGGCCAAATTGTACAATTTGGCGATATCTCGCAAACGCTACAACCAATTTTGTTCAAATCGTCTCCTTTTGGCAAAATAAGCATAATAAGGCCTTAAACGGCAAATCGTCAATTTGGCTCTAATAAAAGCGGCACTTTTTGGCCAAATTGTACAATTTGGCGATATCTCGCAAACGCTACAACCAATTTTGTTCAAATCGTCTCCTTTTGGCAAAATAAGCATAATAAGGCCTTAAACGGCAAATCGTCAATTTGGCTCTAATAGAAGCGGCACTTTTTGGCCAAATCTTATGATTTGGCGATATCTCGCAAACGCTACAACCAATTTTGTTCAAATCGTCTCCTTTTGGCAAAATAAGCATAATAAGGCCTTAAACGGCAAATCGTCAATTTGGCTCTAATAGAAGCGGCACTTTGTGGGCAAATCTTATGATTTGGCGATATCTCGCAAACGCTACAACCAATTTTGTTCAAATCGTCTCCTTTTGGCAAAATAAGCATAATAAGGCCTTAAACGGCAAATCGTCAATTTGGCTCTAATAGAAGCGGCACTTTTTGGCCAAATTGTACAATTTGGCGATATCTCGCAAACGCTACATCCAATTTTGTTCAAATCGTCTCCTTTTGGCAAAATAAGCATAATAAGGCCTTAAACGGCAAATCGTCAATTTGGCTCTACTAGAAGCGGCACTTTTTGGCCAAATCGTACAATTTGGCGATATCTCGCAAACGCTACAACCAATTTTGTTCAAATCGTCTCCTTTTGGCAAAATAAGCATAATAAGGCATTAAACGGCAAATCGTCAATTTGGCTCTAATAGAAGCGGCAATTTTTGGCCAAATCTTATGATTTGGCGATATCTCGCAAACGCTACAACCAATTTTGTTCAAATCGTCTCCTTTTGGCAAAATAAGCATAATAAGGCCTTAAACGGCAAATCGTCAATTTGGCTCTACTAGAAGCGGCACTTTTTGGCCAAATCGTACAATTTGGCGATATCTCGCAAACGCTACAACCAATTTTGTTCAAATCGTCTCCTTTTGGCAAAATAAGCATAATAAGGCCTTAAACGGCAAATCGTCAATTTGGCTCTAATAGAAGCGGCACTTTTTGGCCAAATTGTACAATTTGGCGATATCTCGCAAACGCTACATCCAATTTTGTTCAAATCGTCTCCTTTTGGCAAAATAAGCATAATAAGGCCTTAAACGGCAAATCGTCAATTTGGCTCTACTAGAAGCGGCACTTTTTGGCCAAATCTTATGATTTGGCGATATGTCGCAAACGCTACAACCAATTTTGTTCAAATCGTCTCCTTTTGGCAAAATAAGCATAATAAGGCCTTAAACGGCAAATCGTCAATTTGGCTCTAATAGAAGCGGCACTTTTTGGCCAAATTGTACAATTTGGCGATATCTCGCAAACGCTACAACCAATTTTGTTCAAATCGTCTCCTTTTGGCAAAATAAGCATAATAAGGCCTTAAACGGCAAATCGTCAATTTGGCTCTAATAGAAGCGGCACTTTTTGGCCAAATTGTACAATTTGGCGATATCTCGCAAACGCTACAACCAATTTTCTTCAAATCGTCTCCTTTTGGCAAAATAAGCATAATAAGGCCTTAAACGGCAAATCGTCAATTTGGCTCTAATAGAAGCGGCACTTTTTGGCCAAATTGTACAATTTGGCGATATCTCGCAAACGCTACAACCAATTTTCTTCAAATCGTCTCCTTTTGGCAAAATAAGCAAGTTACATGTACATCCTCTATGATAACGAGTGATGGGAACCTGTAATAGGGATCCTTTCCCATGAAACAGCAAACCAAGTATTTCCTTTCAATGTGCAGAGACAGCAACCTATCTATATAAATTGTTACAATAGCTAGATAGGGGGGCTTCTTATGTTTTAAACGTAGAATAGAGTAGTCTTGTGCATTGTGCTTCGCGTTTTTTTAAAAATCTCCCTTTCCTGGACGAAAACCTAACTGGCGCAGTCGGTAGGATTCATCGAAACGATATTACGACAAAAATCGCGTAAAGTTCCGTTTCAACGGTTAATTCGGTGATCCTAAGAATCAAGATTGTCCCGTGAAAAGGAGAGAAGACAAGCATCGCTTCTGAAGAAACGCAACCAGGCGGAAGACAAGCATCGCTTCTGAAAAACCACAAGCAACAAGAAGATAAGCATCACTTCTGAAGGAAACCAACCAGGGAGAAGAAGAAAAATCGTTCAACTCCTCTTGGAACTAGGACTTTAAGGGCTAAGATTAAGAAGAAACAGAACGAATAATTCAGGAATGAATATTTTCCTTTTAATATTAATGTAAGTAATTGATTTTTCATTTTTTTTGTCACAAGATAATTTCCTTGAGTAATAATTAGAGATAGGAGCTCGTATAAATCGAAATAGTTAACTTAGTTATTGAGTGATTAAACACTTAATGTCAGATTCAGAGACAGAACTTTCTGAAATTATAAACAAATTCGGTTTATCTCAAAGTAAAAATCCTTATACTCGATCTAGTAGCAATTCTGAATATCGAGAATATTATCATAATATGGCTACTCCCACACAAAATCCACCAGCAGCTGTTAACTATCAGCTTCTACGTCTTTACGTTGATACGATTCCCTCGTATGATGGAAACCCTCATACACTGCAAATATTTCTAAATAACTGTACCAGCCTCATTAACACATTCTATAGGCAGGGTGATGAAGCCCATAATAATTTTATCGTAAGAGCAATAATTGGCAAATTATCCGGCCGTGCTTTAACTTTAATTGGAACTAGATTAAACGAGCTAGACAAGTGGCTAGATATCAAAAATGCTTTAGAACTCACTTTTGGCGACCAAAGAGATTTGCAATGTTTAATTCAAGACATGTTGGATTTACGTCCTAATAAAAATGAAACTCCATATAATTTCGGCATGAGATGTCAGGATTCTCGTTCATTGATTTTTTCAAAATTAAGCACACTAAATTTAAGTGATGAGTCTCGTAGAGCAAAAATGGAAGACTACGAAGATTTAGTTTTAAAAGCTTTTATTAGAGGCTTAACTGGTCAATTACAGAATAATATCCGTTTGAAACAACCCGACAGTCTAGAAAGGGCAATGGCACTTGTAATTGAAGAAGAAAACTTCATGTACGGACAACACCGTAGCAATTCCTTGAATACCCAGAGATTTAATCCCAATGTTAGAATAACTCCCACACACTTTCAACATTCGGTTCAACAAAAGCATGATTCATTTGGACCCAATAACTTTAATATGAAACCACCGAGTAATTCTCAAAACTTCTTTCAAAGACCAGCTTTGAATAATAATTTCCCAAGATTTAATCAACCAAATTTCCAATCCCCAATGATGAGACCAACGAATTTTCAACCCAATACATTCCAAAATAACTTCAGACCTCAAAGATTCCCACAATTTGTGCCAAATCGAAGTCAAATAAGTCGTAACCAAACCATGAACTCTGCTAACAGACCTTTTATTAATCAGCGATCTTTACCACAAATTAACGAGCCGATGGATACGTCGTCTGGTAATTCTAAATTATCTTCAAAAGCTAATCCAAAATACAACTTCGCTGGATTACACCAACAAAATATAGAGGAATGTGAAAACACTTATTATAACCAACCCTTTGAATATTACCAAGATGAAAATCCTAACTTCGAAAAAGAATATTTTAATAATTCCACACGATTCGAAGATATACCCACGGACTATTACAACGAGTCGCGCTTTTATGCTGAGATGGCAAATTGTTACGAACGCGAGCCAGTAGATGAACGACCTTACGACAATGACCCAGTGATATATCCCGATGCAAGTATTTCTCAGAATTTTCCCATGGTCGAGGCCGAGAACAACAAAACCTGATAAATATTAATACCACCGCTTCAAATCTACCTTACATCAAAATTCCCGAAATTAATGCTAAATTACTTATCGATACCGGAAGTACTAAGAGTTTACTGTCAGAAGAAATCGTCAAAAAGTATTATAAAAAGTTTATTTTCAATGAATATTTCCAAATTAAAACCGCTCATATGACAAGTTATCATAATCAAGCCATTTTTATACCAATTTTCGACACATTTCAAACTAAATTACAACACAAATTTTACGTTTTCGATTTCAGTGATGAATACGATGGATTAATAGGCATTGATTTATTAAGTCGGTTGAAAGCAATTTTAAACGTTGAACAAAGGTTCTTGGAAACTCCCTTTGTCAAAATTCCTATTATCTATAATCCTGAAGAAAAGTTAAATAAAAAATATAATGATTCCCCGCACATAAATTATTCCGTAACAATTCCCGCTAGAACAAATCAGGTAATAAAATTGCCAGTCGATATGACTAATGGAACTGCATTAATAAAACATGTTAAATTTACAAATCAAGTCGAAACACCTCAAGCTATTGTTAATATAATAAACAATTTTGCTATCACTTCGGTAATAAATTCTAGTGAAAATCCCTTTACCATAAAATTAAAAGCTCCAGTAGAAATTGAACCTATAGATACGACCGAAATCAATTTCATTGAAAAAATGGAAACGGATAGTTTAATCAACAACGACACGATGACCTCCTATGATCAATTGTTGAAAGCTAACTTAAAATCACTTAGATTAGACCACTGTAATGTTGAAGAGAAACGTTATATTAGAGACTTATGTTTAGAATACCGTGACATATTTTATTGTGAACAAATCCCGTTAACATTCAGCAACCAAATCAGCCATAAAATAAATCTAACAGACGAATCTCCAATTTATACTAAAACTTATAGGTACCCTGAAGTTCACAAATCGGAAGTGAAATCCCAAATTAATAAAATGTTGGAACAAGAAATTATCCAGGATTCCGTATCCCCATGGTCAAGTCCGATATGGATTGTCCCAAAGAAGCTCGACGCTTCGGGAAAAAAGAAATGGCGCTTGGTAGTGGACTACCGAAAATTAAATGAAAGAACAATTGACGACAAATATCCTTTGCCTAATATAACGGATATATTAGATAAATTAGGCAAATGTCAATATTTCTCTACGCTAGACCTAGCAAATGGGTTCTACCAAATCCAAATGGACCCGAGTGATGTTCAAAAAACCGCATTTTCCACCGAAAATGGTCACTACGAGTTTAAAAGAATGCCTTTTGGACTCAAGAACGCACCATCGACATTTCAACGCGTGATGGACGGTATCTTAAGGGGCATTCAAAATGAAGAATGTCTAGTGTACCTAGATGATATTGTCATATTTAGTACATCACTACAAGAACATTTGGAACGGCTAAGGAAAGTTTTCGAGAGGTTAAGAAGCGCGAATTTCAAAGTCCAATTAGATAAGTCCGAGTTTCTCCGTAAAGAAATCAGTTATCTTGGACATGTAATTACTAATAAAGGCGTTAAACCAAACCCTGACAAAATCAACGTTATAAAAAATTATCCTATTCCAAAGACTCAAAAAGAAATAAAAGGTTTTTTAGGTTTAATCGGGTATTACCGGAAATTTATTCATGACTTTGCAAAGATTACTAAGCCATTAACCATGTGCTTAAAGAAAAATTCCAAAGTTGTTCATAATTCTAGTTTTATTTCTGCTTTCGAAACGTGCAAAAATTTATTAATCAATGCTCCAATACTCCAATATCCGGATTTTAAAAAACCGTTTATCCTAACAACAGATGCGTCAAATGTTGCGCTAGGAGCCATTTTGTCCCAAGGCACAATAGGCTCAGATAAACCTATTGCATTCGCTTCCCGAACGTTAAACGACTCCGAAACGAAGTATAGCGCTATAGAAAAAGAACTTTTGGCAATAGTATGGGCCTGCAAATATTTTAGACCATACTTGTTTGGCAGGAAATTTATTATATATACCGACCACAGACCATTGATGTGGCTCTTTAATTTAAAGGAACCCAATAGTAAACTAGTGCGATGGCGACTTCGTTTGGAAGAATTTGACTATCAGATAGTGTATAAAAAAGGAAAATCCAACACAAATGCAGACGCACTGTCACGCATACGAATTAACGCTTTGGAAAATGAATCCATAATTAATAACCCTGGAGATCAAGAAGAAGCTCTTGATTACCTAAAAGGAATAGGCGCTCTGTTCGATCGATCGAATGAAGATATCGAAATCTTGAGTGATCTCGAAGATTACTTGCAACTCAATCCCGATATAAGACAGAATCCACAAAGCGACAAAAGCAAAACTAGACCGATTCAAATTATTTCCGATATTCAAATTAAACCTCCAGACACAGATATCAATACACAACATACAACATACAATGAAACCACAAATCGAGGCATACCAATTTTAGATGACATAGTCAATAACAAACTTAATCAAATCTTAATTTTTCCTCACGTTCATAACAAACTTGAAGTAAAACATGAGCAATATCAGCACATTAAAATAATCACTGTCAAAATTCCGAGAATTGATAACGAAAAATTAATATACGAATTTCTCCGCGACTATACTACTACAGGAAAACATTATCATATTTATTTCCATACCGCTGATTTGTACTTAAAGTTCAATAATATCTATCTGCAACATTTTTCAGAAAAAGGACCGAAATTATTAAAATGTACCAAACTAATTAATACTGTAAAAGATTTAGAAGAACAAATTACGTTAATTAAAAATCATCACGAAGGCAAGTTAAATCATCGTGGAATCAATGAAACTTTAGAGTACCTCAAACGAAATTATTATTGGATTAACATGCAAAAATCGGTAACTCAATATATAAATTCCTGCGATATTTGTCAAAGAGCAAAATACGCCCGGAAAAAAACCTTATTTTCCTATGATGACCACGGAAACAGCATCGAAACCCTTCGAAATCGTACATATCGATATATTCTACTACAACAACCAGTCTTACTTGACAATTATTGACGCATTTTCAAAATTCGCGCAAGCCATAAAAATTCTTAGTAAAAATGCAATAAGTATAACTAATTCTTTAATTCAATATTTCTCATATTGTGGCGTACCGGAAAAAATCGTTTGCGACAACGGACTAGAATTCAATAACAGTACCGTAAAAGAAATTCTAAATATTCATAAGATTAAAATTCATTTTACCACCCCGCAACACCATGAGTCAAATAGTATTGTAGAACGTCTACATTCGACCCTGATAGAGCATCTTCGGTTACTACAAGAAACATTTCCAAACGACACCAATCTAATACCTTATGCAGTAATAGCTTATAATAGTTCTATTCACTCAGCTACAGGGTACACCCCCTTCGAATTAATCTATGGACATACAAACTCCCGAGATCCAAATGATACATTTTTGCTAAAACAATTTTACAACGATTACGCCTCAAATCATAAGAAAAAGTTAGAACTCATATATAATGATTTAAAAGAAAAATTAAAGATAAATAAAGAAAAAATTACAACTAAACACAACAATGAAGGAAACGAAAATATCGATTTCAAAGTAGGACAAAAAGTTTTCAAACAGAATGCTCAATCTCGCTCGAAAAAGACAAATAAGTTTTTAGGTCCCTATACGATAGTCGAATTGTTAGAAAGAAACCGAGCAATAATATCATTAAATAGTAACCCCAACAAAAGAGAAACTATTCATATTAAAGAATTAAGACAACCACCTCGTTTAATTTCAGAACCTTCAACTTCGTCTACGGCGGACCAGATAAACCAATATTCCATGACTTAAAGGAAAATCCGGGATTATTACCTTTAAAATTAGGAAATGCCCAAAATGCAGTTGATTCTTGGACATTTATGCAAGTTTTTGACATAACCAATTTAACAACAAAATTCAAAGATTTACAGATCCAATCTCAACGTATAAAACATGCATTCGATAAGAACGACACTATCAGTGAAAGCTACAGGATGGCATTTTTTAACTCTTACGGTTTATTAACGTTTTTAGAAAACAAAATTTTAAATGAAATTTTTCAAATCAACCCCCTCCAAAATCTCACTCATCTCCGCTCGAAACGTGGATTAATCAATGGATTAGGTTCGTTTATAAAAACCATTACCGGTAATCTAGATGAGAATGATGCTGTAAAATACAATAAAGCTATTGACACGATTTTTAGTAATCAACAAAGTATGAAAACCCTAGTTAAAGAACAAATAACTTTGGTCACTAAATCTGTAAACGAGTTTCAAAGCAATATAAAAAATTTATCTAACAATCAACGAAAAATAGAAAAACAAGTAAACGAAATAGAAGAATACATTCATACTTCGGAAACCGATTCACTAAGTACGTACTGGTTCTTTTACGTGGAACTGGCCATATCTCAAATCATTGCCGAACTAGAAATTATGTATGATATTCTCGAAAAACTTCAAATTGCAATAACGTTTTCAAAATTAAATACGTTTCATAACTCGATTATCGATCCTAAAGAGTTATTGGACGAAATTAAAGGCATTTCAATATATTTGACAGAAAACAAAATACCTTTTGATCCAAAACCAGAAAATATATTGCATTTCGAAGAAATGATTAACATCAAAAGTTACAGCAACAACAATCAAATCGTATTCATTCTTGAGATTCCAATTGTTGAAAAGGCTATGTATAACTATTTCCATTTGTATTCAGTGCCTATGTTAAAAGATAACAACAACTTTCTTGTCATAATTCCACAATCAAAATTCTTAATAATAAACGAACAAAACCATATATCTTTTGATAACAAATGCAAAGAAATCATTCCTGGAGAGTTCATCTGTCAAGAATCCAACACCCTACAGTCAAATGAAAAAGCGCCCTGCGAAGTACAACTTTTGAAGAACAGCGGCAACCTATCGAACTGCCAACCCGTACCAGCAACATTAAGTTTAGTGAAAATTCAGAAAATAGGGAATAATAAATGGATCGTTATCACACCCAGACCAACTTTAGCTATACAACAATGCGGTAATGAACGAACTAATGTATTTCCTTATGGAAGCTACTTATTAGAACTGAACCCTAATTGTTTTGTAAAAATTGAAAATTATGTATTAAAGGATTTTGAAAACCCGAATATACATGTAAGCCATATTGTATTACCCAAATTTCATTTTGACCAGATAACACATAAGGAAATTGTTAATTTTCAAAAATTTAGCTTAGATAAAGTAAACCTAAATGCCCTAAGCGAAATAAAAAGTATTTTAGAAATAGAACAACGAGATTTGGAAACGATGAACATGGAACCACTGTTAAATTATTCCAATATTAATATTTGGACCATATTTATATATTTAATTTTCCTGGCTGTCATAATTGTACTAATATTCAAATATTTTAAAGGATGTATTGTTAAATGTTTTAAGCAAAAAACCAGCCCAAGACGGACGATTACCAGGACCCAGCCAAATTCGGGACGTGAACCCCCGAATCCAACTCTAAGGATGGAGGAGTTACATGTACATCCTCTATGATAACGAGTGATGGGAACCTGTAATAGGGATCCTTTCCCATGAAACAGCAAACCAAGTATTTCCTTTCAATGTGCAGAGACAGCAACCTATCTATATAAATTGTTACAATAGCTAGATAGGGGGGCTTCTTATGTTTTAAACGTAGAATAGAGTAGTCTTGTGCATTGTGCTTCGCGTTTTTTTAAAAATCTCCCTTTCCTGGACGAAAACCTAACTAGCATAATAAGGCCTTAAACGGCAAATCGTCAATTTGGCTCTAATAGAAGCGGCACTTTTTGGCCAAATCGTACAATTTGGCGATATCTCTCAAACGCTACAACCAATTTTGTTCAAATCGTCTCCTTTTGGCAAAATAAGCATAATAAGGCCTTAAACGGCAAATCGTCAATTTGGCTCTAATAGAAGCGGCACTTTTTGGCCAAATTGTACAATTTGGCGATATCTCGCAAACGCTACAACCAATTTTGTTCAAATCGTCTCCTTTTGGCAAAATAAGCATAATAAGGCCTTAAACGGCAAATCGTCAATTTGGCTCTAATAAAAGCGGCACTT
The DNA here is from genome assembly GCF_040115645.1 of Euwallacea fornicatus. Lineage (NCBI taxonomy): Eukaryota > Metazoa > Arthropoda > Insecta > Coleoptera > Curculionidae > Euwallacea > Euwallacea fornicatus. The sequence goes on along the minus strand of NW_027096082.1, from coordinate 5,618 downwards.
TTTGGCCAAATTGTACAATTTGGCGATATCTCGCAAACGCTACAACCAATTTTGTTCAAATCGTCTCCTTTTGGCAAAATAAGCATAATAAGGCCTTAAACGGCAAATCGTCAATTTGGCTCTAATAGAAGCGGCACTTTTTGGCCAAATCTTATGATTTGGCGATATCTCGCAAACGCTACAACCAATTTTGTTCAAATCGTCTCCTTTTGGCAAAATAAGCATAATAAGGCCTTAAACGGCAAATCGTCAATTTGGCTCTAATAGAAGCGGCACTTTGTGGGCAAATCTTATGATTTGGCGATATCTCGCAAACGCTACAACCAATTTTGTTCAAATCGTCTCCTTTTGGCAAAATAAGCATAATAAGGCCTTAAACGGCAAATCGTCAATTTGGCTCTAATAGAAGCGGCACTTTTTGGCCAAATTGTACAATTTGGCGATATCTCGCAAACGCTACATCCAATTTTGTTCAAATCGTCTCCTTTTGGCAAAATAAGCATAATAAGGCCTTAAACGGCAAATCGTCAATTTGGCTCTACTAGAAGCGGCACTTTTTGGCCAAATCGTACAATTTGGCGATATCTCGCAAACGCTACAACCAATTTTGTTCAAATCGTCTCCTTTTGGCAAAATAAGCATAATAAGGCATTAAACGGCAAATCGTCAATTTGGCTCTAATAGAAGCGGCAATTTTTGGCCAAATCTTATGATTTGGCGATATCTCGCAAACGCTACAACCAATTTTGTTCAAATCGTCTCCTTTTGGCAAAATAAGCATAATAAGGCCTTAAACGGCAAATCGTCAATTTGGCTCTACTAGAAGCGGCACTTTTTGGCCAAATCGTACAATTTGGCGATATCTCGCAAACGCTACAACCAATTTTGTTCAAATCGTCTCCTTTTGGCAAAATAAGCATAATAAGGCCTTAAACGGCAAATCGTCAATTTGGCTCTAATAGAAGCGGCACTTTTTGGCCAAATTGTACAATTTGGCGATATCTCGCAAACGCTACATCCAATTTTGTTCAAATCGTCTCCTTTTGGCAAAATAAGCATAATAAGGCCTTAAACGGCAAATCGTCAATTTGGCTCTACTAGAAGCGGCACTTTTTGGCCAAATCTTATGATTTGGCGATATGTCGCAAACGCTACAACCAATTTTGTTCAAATCGTCTCCTTTTGGCAAAATAAGCATAATAAGGCCTTAAACGGCAAATCGTCAATTTGGCTCTAATAGAAGCGGCACTTTTTGGCCAAATTGTACAATTTGGCGATATCTCGCAAACGCTACATCCAATTTTGTTCAAATCGTCTCCTTTTGGCAAAATAAGCATAATAAGGCCTTAAACGGCAAATCGTCAATTTGGCTCTAATAGAAGCGGCACTTTTTGGGCAAATCTTATGATTTGGCGATATCTCGCAAACGCTACAACCAATTTTGTTCAAATCGTCTCCTTTTGGCAAAATAAGCATAATAAGGCCTTAAACGGCAAATCGTCAATTTGGCTCTACTAGAAGCGGCACTTTTTGGCCAAATCTTATGATTTGGCGATATGTCGCAAACGCTACAACCAATTTTGTTCAAATCGTCTCCTTTTGGCAAAATAAGCATAATAAGGCCTTAAACGGCAAATCGTCAATTTGGCTCTAATAGAAGCGGCACTTTTTGGCCAAATTGTACAATTTGGCGATATCTCGCAAACGCTACAACCAATTTTGTTCAAATCGTCTCCTTTTGGCAAAATAAGCATAATAAGGCCTTAAACGGCAAATCGTCAATTTGGCTCTAATAGAAGCGGCACTTTTTGGCCAAATTGTACAATTTGGCGATATCTCGCAAACGCTACAACCAATTTTCTTCAAATCGTCTCCTTTTGGCAAAATAAGCATAATAAGGCCTTAAACGGCAAATCGTCAATTTGGCTCTAATAGAAGCGGCACTTTTTGGCCAAATTGTACAATTTGGCGATATCTCGCAAACGCTACAACCAATTTTGTTCAAATCGTCTCCTTTTGGCAAAATAAGCATAATAAGGCCTTAAACGGCAAATCGTCAATTTGGCTCTAATAGAAGCGGCACTTTTTGGCCAAATTGTACAATTTGGCGATATCTCGCAAACGCTACAACCAATTTTGTTCAAATCGTCTCCTTTTGGCAAAATAAGCATAATAAGGCCTTAAACGGCAAATCGTCAATTTGGCTCTAATAGAAGCGGCACTTTTTGGCCAAATTGTACAATTTGGCGATATCTCGCAAACGCTACATCCAATTTTGTTCAAATCGTCTCCTTTTGGCAAAATAAGCATAATAAGGCCTTAAACGGCAAATCGTCAATTTGGCTCTACTAGAAGCGGCACTTTTTGGCCAAATCTTATGATTTGGCGATATCTCGCAAACGCTACAACCAATTTTGTTCAAATCGTCTCCTTTTGGCAAAATAAGCATAATAAGGCCTTAAACGGCAAATCGTCAATTTGGCTCTAATAGAAGCGGCACTTTTTGGCCAAATTGTACAATTTGGCGATATCTCGCAAACGCTACAACCAATTTTGTTCAAATCGTCTCCTTTTGGCAAAATAAGCATAATAAGGCCTTAAACGGCAAATCGTCAATTTGGCTCTACTAGAAGCGGCACTTTTTGGCCAAATCGTACAATTTGGCGATATCTCGCAAACGCTACAACCAATTTTGTTCAAATCGTCTCCTTTTGGCAAAATAAGCATAATAAGGCCTTAAACGGCAAATCGTCAATTTGGCTCTAATAGAAGCGGCACTTTTTGGCCAAATTGTACAATTTGGCGATATCTCGCAAACGCTACATCCAATTTTGTTCAAATCGTCTCCTTTTGGCAAAATAAGCATAATAAGGCCTTAAACGGCAAATCGTCAATTTGGCTCTAATAGAAGCGGCACTTTGTGGGCAAATCTTATGATTTGGCGATATCTCGCAAACGCTACAACCAATTTTGTTCAAATCGTCTCCTTTTGGCAAAATAAGCATAATAAGGCCTTAAACGGCAAATCGTCAATTTGGCTCTACTAGAAGCGGCACTTTTTGGCCAAATCGTACAATTTGGCGATATCTCGCAAACGCTACAACCAATTTTGTTCAAATCGTCTCCTTTTGGCAAAATAAGCATAATAAGGCCTTAAACGGCAAATCGTCAATTTGGCTCTAATAGAAGCGGCACTTTTTGGCCAAATTGTACAATTTGGCGATATCTCGCAAACGCTACATCCAATTTTGTTCAAATCGTCTCCTTTTGGCAAAATAAGCATAATAAGGCCTTAAACGGCAAATCGTCAATTTGGCTCTACTAGAAGCGGCACTTTTTGGCCAAATCTTATGATTTGGCGATATGTCGCAAACGCTACAACCAATTTTGTTCAAATCGTCTCCTTTTGGCAAAATAAGCATAATAAGGCCTTAAACGGCAAATCGTCAATTTGGCTCTAATAGAAGCGGCACTTTTTGGCCAAATCTTATGATTTGGCGATATCTCGCAAACGCTACAACCAATTTTGTTCAAATCGTCTCCTTTTGGCAAAATAAGCATAATAAGGCCTTAAACGGCAAATCGTCAATTTGGCTCTACTAGAAGCGGCACTTTTTGGCCAAATCGTACAATTTGGCGATATCTCGCAAACGCTACAACCAATTTTGTTCAAATCGTCTCCTTTTGGCAAAATAAGCATAATAAGGCATTAAACGGCAAATCGTCAATTTGGCTCTAATAGAAGCGGCAATTTTTGGCCAAATCTTATGATTTGGCGATATCTCGCAAACGCTACAACCAATTTTGTTCAAATCGTCTCCTTTTGGCAAAATAAGCATAATAAGGCCTTAAACGGCAAATCGTCAATTTGGCTCTACTAGAAGCGGCACTTTTTGGCCAAATCGTACAATTTGGCGATATCTCGCAAACGCTACAACCAATTTTGTTCAAATCGTCTCCTTTTGGCAAAATAAGCATAATAAGGCCTTAAACGGCAAATCGTCAATTTGGCTCTAATAGAAGCGGCACTTTTTGGCCAAATTGTACAATTTGGCGATATCTCGCAAACGCTACAACCAATTTTGTTCAAATCGTCTCCTTTTGGCAAAATAAGCATAATAAGGCCTTAAACGGCAAATCGTCAATTTGGCTCTAATAGAAGCGTCACTTTTTGGCAAATCTTATGATTTGGCGATATCTCGCAAACGCTACAACCAATTTTGTTCAAATCGTCTCCTTTTGGCAAAATAAGCATAATAAGGCCTTAAACGGCAAATCGTCAATTTGGCTCTAATAGAAGCGGCACTTTTTGGCCAAATCTTATGATTTGGCGATATCTCGCAAACGCTACAACCAATTTTGTTCAAATCGTCTCCTTTTGGCAATATAAGCATAATAAGGCCTTAAACGGCAAATCGTCAATTTGGCTCTAATAGAAGCGGCACTTTGTGGGCAAATCTTATGATTTGGCGATATCTCGCAAACGCTACAACCAATTTTGTTCAAATCGTCTCCTTTTGGCAAAATAAGCATAATAAGGCCTTAAACGGCAAATCGTCAATTTGGCTCTAATAGAAGCGGCACTTTTTGGCCAAATTGTACAATTTGGCGATATCTCGCAAACGCTACAACCAATTTTGTTCAAATCGTCTCCTTTTGGCAAAATGAGCATAATAAGGCCTTAAACGGCAAATCGTCAATTTGGCTCTAATAGAAGCGGCACTTTTTGGCCAAATTGTACAATTTGGCGATATCTCGCAAACGCTACAACCAATTTTGTTCAAATCGTCTCCTTTTGGCAAAATAAGCATAATAAGGCCTTAAACGGCAAATCGTCAATTTGGCTCTAATAGAAGCGGCACTTTTTGGCCAAATCGTACAATTTGGCGATATCTCGCAAACGCTACAACCAATTTTGTTCAAATCGTCTCCTTTTGGCAAAATAAGCATAATAAGGCCTTAAACGGCAAATCGTCAATTTGGCTCTAATAGAAGCGGCACTTTTTGGCCAAATTGTACAATTTGGCGATATCTCGCAAACGCTACAACCAATTTTGTTCAAATCGTCTCCTTTTGGCAAAATAAGCATAATAAGGCCTTAAACGGCAAATCGTCAATTTGGCTCTAATAGAAGCGGCACTTTTTGGCCAAATCTTATGATTTGGCGATATCTCGCAAACGCTACAACCAATTTTGTTCAAATCGTCTCCTTTTGGCAAAATAAGCATAATAAGGCCTTAAACGGCAAATCGTCAATTTGGCTCTAATAGAAGCGGCACTTTTTGGCCAAATTGTACAATTTGGCGATATCTCGCAAACGCTACAACCAATTTTGTTCAAATCGTCTCCTTTTGGCAAAATAAGCATAATAAGGCCTTAAACGGCAAATCGTCAATTTGGCTCTAATAGAAGCGGCACTTTGTGGGCAAATCTTATGATTTGGCGATATCTCGCAAACGCTACAACCAATTTTGTTCAAATCGTCTCCTTTTGGCAAAATAAGCATAATAAGGCCTTAAACGGCAAATCGTCAATTTGGCTCTAATAGAAGCGGCACTTTTTGGCCAAATTGTACAATTTGGCGATATCTCGCAAACGCTACAACCAATTTTGTTCAA